>NW_021836347.1:17500-24465 GCF_006345805.1 Octopus sinensis
TGTGTTTGGTGGTGTGTATGTGTGTATGAGTGCACAGCCATATATGCTAGTGTGTATACATGTTTATGGGTACATGTGTACAGCTTTATGTGTGGTACGGATGTATGTATGCGTGTGGAGCAGAACATAGCTGTTTGCGTGTGTGTGTGTGTGTGAACCTGTGTAAAAGCTTAGTTAAGTAAATGTGTTTGTTTGTATGTTTGTGCGTGTGTGTATGTGTGTCTGTATCTGTCTGCCTTTGTTAATCAGACAAGGTGTGTACGAGCGCAAGTGTGAGTGCGTATGAGCGAACAGGTGAGGGTGGATGCGTGCGTGCGTGTGTGTGTGTGTATAAAATTGTCGTATTAAGAAAAAGAGGTCAATAAACTCTGTAATTATCAGGAAGTTTGGACAGATTAAAGAACTAAACAAACGTGTTGGTTTATGGTTGCTAGTTTAGCAAGCTGGAATGATATAAATATTGGTTTCACAACATTGTCAAGTAAATAAACTAATTTATAAACAAATCAATGAATTAATTAATCACAGAATGCAAATAATTCTGTTATTCTCCGATGCTACTTCCTCTTGTATGGAACTCTCTCTCTCCCCCTCCGGCTCTGTCTATCTGTCAGCCTGTCTGTCTGTCTCACTCTCTCTCTCTCTCTCTCTGTTTCTATCTCTCTACTCTTTCCGTTATATTTCCTCCCTGTGCTTTGTATTGTTTCTAAAGTAATACACTAGGTGATGTAATTGCAATGCAATAAAAAACACTTGTGTATTAATAATTGGGTATTCAACCAGCAGTATATTGGATAGATATTATCCCTTAGTGGGTTGGATTCACAACCCCTAACATTCTTGGAGTATACACACACACACACACATAAACAAATAGTCAATATAAGACTTAATTTATTAAACAAAGTTTAATAAATTTCATCAAATAAATGAAATGAAGCCGATTAGATGTTAAAATGGACTACCCTTTTATTTCATAATCCTAGATAATTGTTTCTGACAAAAAGGACCAAGATTTCAATAAAGAGAACATTACAAAGGTCGAATTTGTACTCTTCAGTAGGTGAGATTTAAAGGAGAATAAACAAAAAGACGTTTAAAATATACATTGAATTTTATCTTAGTTATCATTATTGGATGGAAGCACTCCGTCGGTTACGACGACGAGAGTTCCGGTTGATCCGAATCAACGGAACAGCCTGCTCGTGAAATTAACGTGTAAGTGGCTGAGCACTCCACAGACACGTGTACCCTTAATGTAGTTCTCGGGGATATTCAGCGTGACACAGAGAGTGACAAGGCCGGCCCTTTGAAATACAACAGAATATGCTTCAACACACGAACTCATATAAAGAATCTTGCAAACCAAATCCCAAATCGAAATACTTTTATTTCATTTTAAGACAATCACATAAATGATCCCCTTTAAATATATCTTTACAGTAGCTCGTATGTATTTCAAATGGTTCATTCTTTTAAATATATGTAGCTGAGTTTAGATAATTGGTGCAACCTATAATACTCATATTGGCTATTTATTTTTGTGTGTTGACAAGAGACAATAATCTCGAAACTGCAGTCCATGCGTATCACTTAGGTTTTCGAGAGGGGATGACCTCCCTTTGCAAATATCATAAGGGCACACAATTGTGTCTAAAGCTAGCTGGAGACGATGATCTCATGGGGCTAAAAAGCTACAGTAACACCCACCCCTAGTGGTTAGCCATATTGAGATGGCTAGTATACTTTACGTATTTATTTTTTACTTTCCAGAAATACTTCAATAAAAAAAACTAGATAAACTATTAATCAATCTCTATTGGTAGTTCTAACTTGCAATTTACTTAAAACCATAGAAGGTTTGATAGATGACGGTTAAAAAATTTTTAAATATGAATTTGAAATAACATATTTCGTAGTTCTAATTATTTGGTAGTTCTAATTATTTGGTACTTCTGAATGTACATACACATACATCTGGGCCAGTATTTTTTTATGGAGTTTTTAAAATAGATATTTATTGGATTTCATAGTGAGGAAGTCAAGAATTAACTCTTAGATCCTTAAACAGCCAAGTCCTTTAACTTCATAGTCTTGATTCAAATTTTCGTACATGGCGGTGCCCCAGCATGGCCACAGCTCATAAGCTGAAACTCGAATCAATCAATCAATCATACTAATACCTATATAATAATGATAGTGGAGGCGCAATGGCCCAGTGGTTAGGGCAGCGGACTCGCGGTCATTGGATCGCGGTTTCGATTCCCAGACCTAAAGCTCCAAGAGGCTCCGGCAGGGGATGGTGGTGATCCCTGCTGTACTCTTTCACCACAACTTTCTCTCACTCTGCAAACCGTTAACTGATAAAATTTATGCATAAAGAACATAGTATAAAACATGGTATAAACCTTAGAAAGGGAAAGAAGGTAGCGTATATTGGAGTTGTAAAGTAAGAATAGAGCAATATATACATGTAGGGTGTTTAGTAAAGGTAAAGCTCAAGTAGATATATTGGTAAAATGTCATATTATGATATTATGTACATCCATATTAAAGCAATAGAAAATTAGTATGTAAAGTTTTATTCAAGTAGGTATAGTTATTATTAATCTTAAATTAAGGTGGAAGTCGTTCCAGAGAATCTATTGCTTATTGTAAATATATATATATATATATATATATATCTATATATATATATATGTGTGTTGTGTGTATATATATGTTTATATTTGTGTGTGTTTTGTTACCCCCACCATCGCTTGACAACAGAGGCTGGTGTGTTTACTTCGGTTCGGCGAAAGAGCCGATAGAATAAGGAACAGGCTTTCAAAGAATAAGTCCAGGAGTTGACTCGTTCGACTAAAAGGCGGTGCTCCAGCATGGCCGCAGTCAAATGACTGAAAAAAGTAAAGGAATTAAAAAAAACCCCTGCACAGTCAGATTGAAAACGATGCTAAATATAAACCAACCGCAACGACCGCTTCATTAACGGAAGCTCAATGTACTTCTAAATGCAGTTGACCGGTACACATTCTGAATATAAGTATTGGATTGTGAGTGTGTAGAGTTCCTTACGTACTCTGAATAAGGTCACGGATGATGAGGCATTTGCCCATGATACCCGACAAGAACATTGTTTGCAAAATGAAAGACAACTAACCCTTACTCATATTCGGATTCGCATTTACATTATCTTCTATACAAATCACTCGTGGGTATCGAACCAAGTGCGTGTGCGAGTTGATAAAGGTGTATATACAACGCCTCATAGGATTCAAGCTTCAAGATTTTAATTATATATATATATGAATGTATGTATGTATGTATACATACATACATACATATATATATATATTATATATATATATATACATATATATATATATTATATATATATATATGTATGTATGTATGTATGTATGTATATATATATATGTGTGTGTGTGTGTGTGTGTGTATCTTTTATCTTTTACTTGTTTCAGTTATCAAGTTGCAGCCATGCTGGGACACTAACTTGAGGAAATTTTGGTCGAATGAATCGACCCCAGACTTTTTTTTTTTTTAAAGCTTACTACTTATTCTATCGATCTCTAAACTACGAGAACGTAAACACAGCAACACCGGTTGTCAAGCAGTCGCAGGTCACACACACACACACACACAAACATGCAAAACGCACGCACAGTGTGTGTATGTGCATGACGGGCTTCTTTCAGTTTCTGTCTTTGATACTCACCTACAAGGCTTTGGGAGGCCCGAGGCTATAATAGAAGATACTTGCACAACGTACTGAGCAGTGGGACTGAAACCGAAACCATGTGGTTGCGAAGCAAGCTTCTTACCAAGCAGCCACACTGCGTTTTGCATGTTTGTGTGTGTGTGTGTGACCTGCCACTGCTTGACAACCGGTGTTGCTGTGTTTACGTTCTCGTAGTTTAGAGATCGATAGAATAAGTATGTAAGATTCAGTTGAATTAGGTACTTAAGTTGTGGCACTTCGTTAGGTTGGAATAATATACACACACAACAATATTATGTAAATAACCAGCTTCGTACATAAGTACCGGCCGAATGATGTTCTTGCAGTGTATGTAGACAATTAGACCCAGCTGAGTAAAGAAATCTTCTCTTGACCAATTCAGAGATGTACATTATATCTTTATATATAAAAGTGAAGTTGTGTGAGTGTCTGTCTCCTACGATTTAGATTCCTAACTACTCCCACATTTTGCGGTGCAGTTTAACCAAAACCGGGTATCTTATAGTCGTGATTCATATCGAGCCCTTCTGGGTATTAGCGCGCGTCTACGATGAGTCTACGATGAGTCTACGATTTAAAAAAAAATTTACCATCAATTTTTCCCATTTTTAATGCATTTTTGGCATATATAAGGGAAGTAACTCTCTAAAAATTTATTATTAAATCTCAGAACGTAAAAAGCTACAGTAACACCCCCCTTTGTGGCTAGCCATATTGAGATGGCTATTATACTTTACATTTCTAAAAATGCTTATATAGTTATTTCCCTTACAAACCCGAGCAACGCCGGGCGATACTGCTAGTTAAATATAAATTCTATAATATTTACGTAGGGCAGTTTCTGATACAGGTGAATAAAATTTAAATGAGTTACAGTAGAGGGACAGGTGTCAATCCATTACGGCCGTTTCTAACGACTCATTGAATGGATTAATGAAAACATTACATCATTATAGAGAAACTGTTTTCGTCAGATGAATTCATGAACGTCCAAATTGGGGACTTTCAAAAGGATTTAACATCGTTTAAAATCCATGGAACAAAACATTTGCAGTAATTCTGCAACTATTTCTGCCAACTGAAATAGTTGCAGAATCATTGTCGAATTTAAAAGATGTTAAATCATTTTGAATATCCTCATTTGAATATAAGGAAGCACTCCGTCGGTTACGACGGCGAGGGTTCCGGTTGATCCGATCAACGGAACAGCCTGCTCGTGAAATTAACGTGTAAGTGGCTGAGCACTCCACAGACACGTGTACCATTAACGTAGTTCTCGAGGATATTCAGCGTGACACAGAGAGTGACAAGGCCGGCCCTTTGAAATACAGGTACAACAGAAACAGGAAGTAAGAGTGAGAGAAAGTTGTGTTGAAAGAGTACAGCGGGGATCACCACCATCCCTGCCGGAGCCTCGTGGAGCTTTTAGGTGTTTTCGCTCAAATTTGAATATATATATACATGGCTAGTTTCTTGTAGGTGCCTTTAACAAAATCGACTCAGAAGGCTTTGGTTGGCCCGAGGTAGAAAGCACTTGCCCAAGGTAACACGCAGTGGGATTGAGCCCGGAACCTTGCGGCTATGAAGCAAACTTCTTACCACACAGACATGCAAAATGACATGGTATAGAAATAAGTTAGTAGACTAATAAATAACCTAAGATCCTCACTAGTTAAAAAGTGGAAAAAAAAAATCCTTATATGCCTAACATCATAACACTAAATGTATCGACCTAAAACGAAAGACACTACCGCAACATAACCCTCCAAGAAAGGCAGACAGCAGGCACGCTATTGGAACCATGAGACATTACTGTAAAGACAGACATGAAGCTAACTGCCTCGACTCTGAAACTGCTGTCAGGACACGATGTTTCATTTAGCAACACGGCGCCAGTTAATATTTGATTAGGTGTGGATATTTACCCGATTCTCTATCATCACGACGGCTATTTACCCCAGTTCTCTGTTATCACTGAACTCATTATAGTTATAAAATGATCCTTTTCGTTCGTTAAATAGGTTTTCTCACACCAGTCACAGCCCCGCCAGCGAGTGTTGAGGTTAAATGGGGACAGACAACATTACGGTGATAATATGAACATTAAGAAGTGAGATGGGAGGGTGAGATTGGGATATGGAGACGGAGGGAAAGGTGTTTGAGGGTGAAAGAGAGGTAGCTAGAGCAATTGATAGAAAAATAGCTTGATAGATTGATTGACAGATAGAAAGATAGATAGGCTGATAGCTAGATAGAAAGATAGATAGATAGATTGAATGCTAAATAGACAGACGGATAAATTGAAGATAAACAGATAGATAGATAAATAGAAAGATAAACATATAGATAGAAAGATACATAGATAGATTGATTGCTAAATAGACAGACATATAGATTGATAGATAGATAGATAGATAGATCGATAGATCGATAGATAGATAGATAGATAGATAGATAGATAGATAGATAGATAGATAGACAGATGGATAGATAGATAGATAGATAGATAAATAGGTAAATAAATAGATAGAAAGACATCTAGATAGACAGATAGATAGATTGTTAGACAGATAGATAGATTGATATATAGATAGATTAATTGATACATAGACGGATAGATAGATAGATACACTGATAGATAGAAAGACAGACATATAGATATATAGATAGATTGATAGATAGGTAGATAGATAGATAGATAGATAGATAGATAGATAGATAGATAGATAGATAGATAGATAGATAGATGGCTTGATGGATGGATAGGTGGAATGAGAGAGGTGATGAGAGACAGGGAAAGAGGGTGAGAAAGAAAGGTGGAAAGAGACAGAGCGAGAGAGAGAAAGAGAGAGAAGGAGAGAGAGAGTGAGTGAGAGAGAAAGTTAATTGATGGAATGAAACTATAATAAAAGATATTAATGACAGAAGGTGTTGAGAGAGAGAGAGAGAGAGAGAGAGAGAGAGAGAGAGAGAGAGAGAGAGAGAGAAAGATGGGGAGAAGTGAAGAGTAAAAGAGAATAAGATATTGTATTGTTAGAGAGTGAAAATGAGCGAGACAGAGAGAGAGAGATGCTGAGACGACGAGAATGGAAGAAAGAGTGTATATGTGATATATATATATATATATATATATATATAAGATGACGAACTGTATAAGGAGAGAATAAAAAGGGCATGAAAAGGAGGGCGGGGAGAGAGAGAATTG
>NW_021836348.1:0-12500 GCF_006345805.1 Octopus sinensis
TAGCGTTCGTAATATTTATCTCGTTCGGCTTAACAGCCCTTCGTGTTTGTGTTAGTGTTTTCTCCTTGTCCTGTATTTTACTGTTTATATTTTGTACTGTCGTTACTGTCCTGTTTTTGTTACCATTTTTACCCTCCGCAAAAAAATCTCAAATTTTATTTAATTTGATTTTCGCGGGAAGGAATGTTTCATTAAAGTCCTGTATCGCCTTGACCTTCGAAACGTGGAGTAGATGAAACAAAGGCGACTGAAGAAGGGGAATTTTCCTTGTTTTGTATGTCCTGTACTCTATTTTTTCGTTGTTTAAGAAATATGTCCATTCCTTGGTTTTATGTTTATGTTATCGTTTCTCATTGTGTTCGACGTTTTTTGGTGTCCTGTACCCATATATATATATACATGTAGAGGTAGTTACGTACATATATGTATGTATATATGAATATGTTTTATTTATTTATTAATTTATTATATATATATATATATTATATAAGGGTAATAATATTAATTTCAAAATCAACAATTATTACCGAGTAGTTTTCGGTATAGAAATATCACCATTATCGGTAGGACTTTTTTACAAAAAGTTCTTTATATATATATTAATATATATATACATATATATATATATATATTATATATATATATATATGTTGTGTGTGTGTATGTGTGTGTGTGTGTGTGTGTGTGTGTATAATAGGGTAAGCAACAGGTTGCTTAGCCACATACCGAAATTCAGAAATACCAGTCAAAACCACTTATTTATATTTTCTACAAATATAACTCCACATATAACACCGAAGACTTTGTTTTCGTTACTTTTCCTTCTTTTTATATATGTGAGCTACATGTATATATTATATGTGAAGTTATATTTGTAGAAAATAGAAATAAGCGGTTTTTGACTGCTATTTTGATATATATATATATATATATATATATACAAACCATATATATTATATATATATATAATATATATATATAGATATATATATATATATACAAACACATAATTTACTGGGTGTTAAGTATCACGATCATCGTTAAAGGTGTAATGTATTTATGCGAATCATCAACTTTCCTGCACGAATTTCGACATCTTAAACAATTCCATAAACTGTGATTCTGCGAGGAATGGACATTTGAACAGAGACACGCATTAGTCTCGGTGTCAACAGATCGGACAAATATCTTTGATGCCAAGCATTTCTATAGGTGCCTTTGTGACGTCAGACCTGTTGTTATTGAAACTTGTACGATTTTAATTGTTATGGTCTCGTTTCGTTCATTTCTCTCTTTAATCCCAATTTGCTTTCTTCATAGAATTCATCATTAATTGCTTTTATTCCATTGATATTCTTCGTTTTGTTGCTCTCTAATTTACAAACACAGTCACAAATTTCTAAGAGAGAAATGTCTAGCAGAGACGCCGTCAGATTAACCAAACTCTAATTGTCTAAGGTTTCCGTTAAAAGAACTTTAATTTAACAATTCATTCGAATGATTTATAGAGTGGAACAGGTTTGGTTTCTCAACGTGAGAAACCAAACTTTATAATCAGGATTACTCATAAAAAAATTTGTGCTATCGAAAAGCGTAGTACTTCCAACAGTGTCACGTGATTACAGCTGTTCTATAATCGCATTCCTTCATTCCTCGCAGCCTTCTATTTCAATAGAGTATTTTCAAAATCTGTTTCTTTATTTCAACTCCGTGATTTACATAATTTCCTCGCAACCAATAAAGCGTCTTTCACATCAAACTGGTGTGGCGGTAGAGGCGTCTGATTTTACACAAATACGTTTCTGTTAAAGCTTTGATAAGATTTAAATGCGACAACTCATACCCCCACACACACACACACACACACACACACACAACACACACACACACACACACACATACACACACATATATATATATACATAGACACGCATACATATTCATACAGTGTGTCTGTTATTCTTTGTGCAAAGACTTAGCATGATCGAATGCTGTTCTAGGCAGAGATGGTAGGTTGCCTAGTTTATACAAATAGAGGTACAGTTCATTTGACGGATTTCCAGTTGCATTTACAAGGCTATGGTAAAAATACTTGACTAATACAGCAGGAAAATGTATGGAACACAGGAACATATGGTTACTACGAGAACTACTTAACCACACAGCCATCCTATACATACAAACATACATACATAGATACAAGCATAATACGTGTGAACGTGCATGAAACCATACATACACATTAAGAGAAATTCGTTTAAAAATTTACAAACTTCAGTCAGAGAACAAACGCAGAAACTTTGGAAAAGGAGACGAACGAAAGTATTTGCAATCCTTTTAGTGAATGCACAAAATGCGTTTAAGGGTAGGTATGGCTGTGTAGATAATAGGGTGCACTGGGAAATTAGCCAAGTGTCTGGATTCAAAGATAAAATTGGCATGAACAAGAGTCAGGTATTGTGACGGAGGATAATAGCTACAATATTTTATGGAGCTGTCCATAAAGACGAGAAATGCCGCTAAACATTTTGTGCGGCGTGCTAGTAATAGTAGTAGTAGTAGTAGCAGCAGCAGCAGCAGCAGCAGCAGTAGTAGTAGTAGTAGTAGTAGTAGTAGTAGTAGTAGTAGTAGTAGTTGTAGTAGTAGTAGTAGTAGTAGTAGCAGCAGCAGCAGTGGTAGTAGTAGCAGCAGCAGCAACAGCAGCCGTTCAAGAATTTGGACCTGGAGATCTCCATTTCCAGCGACTTCGAGGGCCACCTCCCAATGGTGTCGTGCGTCAAAGAAGAGTCCTCGACTACAAGAAGACGACCAAAGTATTTTTTCCAATGCCTGGGGTCTCCCGCCCCTAAGCCCTAGACCATCACCTAATCACCCTTACCCGTCTTGTTGCTTGACAACAACAACAACAACAGCAGCAGCAGCAGTTGTAGTAGTAGTAGTAATCCAGGATCTCAGTAAAGGTAATGCAGTGGATAATTGTCTCCTGCCTGCACCTTACGTGGAAGTTGATGACAGGAATAATATCTAAATGTGTGTAAAACGTCCTGGAAATGAATGACAAACTGTCAGTGGAACAGACGGGATGCAGGAGGAAAACCCGAGGAACAAAACGTCAATTTCTGATAGACAAAATGCTGCTGAGCGACCGCAAGAAAAGAATACTATCCTAGGTATGGCGTGGATAGATTATAAGAAGGTGTATGCCATGACTTCTTATTTCTGGGGTTTAGAAAGTTTTGTGTTGGCACAGATGTCTCATAACATCTTAAATTTTATCAAGAGATCAATAAAGAGCTGGAATACAGAATTAACATCATGTGGACAATTTTGGGTGTGGGTTAACTTCAAGATATACACAGACGCAGATATACATAGGCGCAGGAGTGGCTGTGTGGTAAGTAGCTTGCTAACCAACCACATGGTTCCGGGTTCAGTCCCACTGCAAAGCATCTTGGGCAAGTGTCTTCTGCTATAGCCCCGGGCCGACCAATGCCTTGTGAGTGGATTTGGTAGACGGAAACTGAAAGAAGCCCGTCGTATATATGTATGTATATATATATATGTGTGTGTGTGTACGTGTTGTGTGTCTGTGTTTGTCCCCCTAGCATTGCTTGACAACCGAATGGTGGTGTGTTTACGTCGCCGTCACTTAGCGGTTCGGCAAAAGAGACAGATAGAATAAGTACTGGGCTTACAATGAATAAGTCCCGGGGTCGATTTGCTCGACTAAAAGGCGGTGCTCCAGCATGTCCGCAGTCAAATGACTGAAACAAGTAAAAGGAGACATGCAGGAAGTAAACGGACACCTTTAATTTTCAAAATCTCTGATCTAAGAGTCCTAATATATTTTCAGCGGTGTAGAAATTACAATGTAATTATTCGCTTTCATTCCAAGTGTCACTATATTAAACATTTACGAAGAGTAACCATGCCACGCACAAAAAATTCAACAGAACTGTCAAATTTTAAAAGAGGTTTTATCGTTGGGATATCTGAGGCTGGTCTTAACCAGAGAAAAATTGCCAAAATTTTTTTAATTCCTTTTGGCTACAGTTAATAGAATTATAGTGCGATTCATAAGCCAAGGAAAAGAATCAACATATTCTTGTCCCGGCTGACCTGGGCCCTTGGAAAGGAAGCATCGATGTTTGAAAAGAATTGTGAAAATCCAGCCCCATTCGAAGGCTTCTGACATTGCGAAACAGCTAGAAGTTAGTCCAAGAACGTGTGTTACATATCTGCATAAGCTTTTACTCTTATACTCTTTTACTTGCTTCAGTCATTTGAGCATCGCCGTTAGTCGAGCAAATCGATCCCGGGCCTTATTCTTTGCAAGCCTAGTACTTATTCTATCGGTCTCTTTTGCCGAACCGCTAGCTGACGGGAACATAAACACACCAGCATCAATTGTCAAGCAATGCTAGTGGGACAAACACAGACACACAAACATACACACACACACACACACACACACACACACACACACACACACCATACACACACACACACACACACACACATAAATAAACATATATACGACGGGTTTCTTTCAGTTTCCGTCTACCAAATTCACTCACAAGGCTTTGGTCGGCCCGAGGCTATAGTAGAAGACACTTGCCCAAGGTGCCACGCAGTGGGACTGAACCCGGAACCATGTGGTTGGTAAGCAAGCTACTTACCACACAGCCAATCCTGAGCCTTGGGTATTATGAACAAGCAACATACTGTCAAGGCTTTGGTCGGTCCGAGTCTATAGCAGAAGATACTTGCCCAAGGTGCCACGCAGTGGAACTGAACTCAGAACCATGTGGCTGTGAAGCAATCTATCTATCTATCTATCTATCTATCTATCTATCTACTATCTATCTATCTATATATATATATATATATATATATATATATATATCTAGCTCACCAGGACTATCGCTTAAAGAAAATATGAGAAAAGAACAAGAAGGAAAAAGCACGAAGAAGGTTCTTGCAAAACGTGAAACGGGAAGAGAGAAAAGAAAAGTAAGAAAAACAGGATCTACGTCCTCTTTGACTCTAGAAACTATATCTAATGTAGCTTTTCGAACAACTCGGGGGATTTCTAACAAAGGCGAGATTCACATCGGGGAAAAAAAATACATGTAACAAACTGGGGAGATCCTTGCTGTAGGGCATGAGATATAATTAAGCACGGAACGACGAAAAGAATTCAAGAATGGGAAGTAATTGAAAGTGAAAGTGAACACGAACTGCAAAAATATAAAATCTCATCTATTGCATCACATGCCCAAAATGCAATGAAGATTACATTGGAGAAACAGGGACAAAATTAAACCGGTCGTGTAAAAATTGCATAAACATATTACAGATTTAACATGAAATTAATCAATTTCAAAAGACAAAAGAAAACTACTTTATAAAAATTCTGAATCCGAAACGAAACCGGAAATAGCAAACAATATTACGAAACTACAACTTTCTCTATTTGCAATTTTCCCAGATTGCGTGTGTTTGAAAAATTGAAAAAACAAATGTGCTTATCCATAAAATACACACTGGACATAAAATACACGCTAAATGCAAATTTCTCCCAAAACGATGGTGACTTTCGGTTAAATGAAAAAAAAACAAACAATTAATAGCATTTAAAAATTATTTTTCTAATTATTGTAACTATAAACTGATTTTTACAAAAGCTGATGTATATATATATATACACATACATATATGTACATCCGTGAGGACCTCACACCCCAGGTCCTCTTGTCATACTCAAACTCGGTGTGTGACACACTAATTGTACATATTAGGCAACTTGATGTAGTTGTGTGTGCTACATATCGCCCTCCAGATGCCCCAAGCCATATGGGCAAGTTTGAAGACTGCCTTATAAAAATAGAAGAAATTCTAACCACATTAGAACAACACATAGGTGTGCTTCTTATGGGAGACTTCAATCTGCCCAATGTCAGATGGCCCGAGGGCCTTTCTCTCCCAGGAATACAAGATGTGAACGAGGACAGGCGAGGTCCCTCCTGAACCTCATCAACACCCTGTACATGGAGCAGGTAATACTCCAACCAACCAGGGCAGGTAACACACTGGATCTCTGCTTTACAAATGACATGGATCTCATCCATAATGTGAAAGTGACACCGACACTACTCTCGGATCACAACATGATAGAGCTGACCATGTACGGGCCAAAAGAGAGCACGGACATGCAGCCTACAAAAACCCTCAAATCTTTCCAGCTTGAACTACCATAAGCAAACTGGAAACAAATTGAGAAAGAGATCCTCAAACAAAACTGGCCTAAATGTCTCTCCTCGCCAGACATCGACGTGAACTTCAACAATTCATGTCTGTAATGCAAGCCATATGCTACAAATGTGTCCCAGAGAGAAAGGCCACTGTACACAAGAACAAAATCCCCAGAGAGAGGAAAATTTTAATGAGACGGCGTACGAAATTTTCAAATCGCCTAAACAAACAGATTGAAACAGTGAAAAGTCCCGCCTAAAAATAAAACTGTTGGAAATCGAAAAATGTCTGCAACTCTCCCATGAAAGAAAGAGCAGACAAAGAAGCCTGGGCTATAGAAAACATAAAATCTAACCCCAGAGCTTTCTACAGGTATGCCAAAGAACAGCTACAGTGCACTGTAGAATAGGGCCACTCCTCGAAAAGGATGGCACACTTACAGGAAAACCAATGAGGGTAAGTGAAATACTGAATGAGCAATTCAAGAGTGTTTTCACTCCACCCCTTGGGCATCTCCAAAACACCAATCCAACTGACTTTTTTACCACTGCAGATATAAAATCAGAGGCGGCGACGATAGATTACATCGATATAAAGGAAGACGATGTAACCAAGGCTATAGATGAAATGAAAACAGACTCAGCTACTGGCCCCGATGGATTCCGGCAATCCTCCTAAAAGCATGTAAGAGAGTCCTAGCAAGACCACTGCAGTTCCTCTTTCAGAGCTTCCTTGCAGCTGGCAAACTTCCAGGAAAACTGAGGAAGGTAAAATATGCCCCATTCATAAAGGAGGTAGCAGAGCGGAAGCCAAGAACTATAGACCTATCTCTCTGACCTCACACATCAGCAAGGTCATGGAACGAATAGTCAGAAGGAAGCTGATCACCTTCCTGAAGAGAATGACTTGCTGCCCGACACCCAACATGGTTTCCGACCAGGGAGAAGCTGTTTAACTCAGCTCCTACAACACTATGACTGGGTGCTGAAACGGCTGCTCAACCACTCAAATGTGGAAGTGATATATCTCGACTTTGCAAAGGCCTTTGATAAAGTCGATCATGGAATGATATGTCACAAACTGCGTGATCTCAACATAGTTGGAAAATTGGGAGAATGGCTTCATGACTTTCTGAAGGATAGAAGTCAGGTGGTAGTAGCCAATGGGGCCACCTCCATTAACACACAAATAGTGAGCGGTGTTCCGCAGGGCACTGTTCTGGGACCACTACTGTTCATAATGGCCCTCTCAGACATGCCCTCAGCCACGCAGAGAGCCACGATCACAAGTTATGCAGATGATACAAAAGTTTCACAGGCAATACAGAACCCTGAGGACACTAAACACCTGCAATGTGAGCTGGACGAAATATACAAGTGGGATGAAAAGAATAGCATGCAGTTCAATGCTGGAAAGTTTCAAGCTTTATACTATCAGCATGCAAAACTGAATGCAATACCCAATGAATACACTGGACCCGGAGGGATTGCAATCCCAGAGGCACAATCAGTGCGTGACCTGGGTATTCACATGAGTGATGACGCGACCTTTCATGTACATGTTGCTAAACTGACAATGAAATGTAGACGGCTGGCTGGGATGGATCTTAGAACCTTTAGAACAAGAGAACAAGAAACCATGATGGTCCTCTGGAAGACACTTGTCCTAAGCCACTTTGACTATTGCTCTCAGCTATGGTCACCATCCAGTGTCAAGTTGATCACAGAACTTGAGGCGATCCAACGAAGCTACACAAAGAAGATAGCCTCTATGCAGAATGTAAGCTACTGGGAAAGACTCAAGAGATTAAAATTATATTCCCTGGAGCGTAGGCGGGAAAGATATGCCATAATATACATCTGGAAGATCCTGGAGGGAAGTGTCCTGAACTTTGGCATCGAGAGTTACGCAAATGCCAGAACTGGGCGCCACTGCGTGGTGCCTAGGACTCCAAACCTGCCATCAAGATGTAGGACAAGATTCTGTGATAGCCTGGGCTTCCGAGGCCCACAGCTCTTCAATATCCTCCCGAAGAACCTGAGAGACCTGCATGGGGTGGATACAGATGTCTTTAAAATGAAGCTGGATCTCTTCCTGTCAGGTGTCCCAGATGAACCAACTTCACGGCAGGAGGGGCAGATGAGGGCAGCTGCATCGAACTCTCTCATGCACAAATAGCAGTTGCTAGAAAGCCTCCATGAAGTGAAACCAAGTAGCAACACCAAATGGCGGTGCCCCAGCATGGCCACAGCTCATAAGCTGAAACTAGAATCAATCAATCAATCAATCATAATATATATATATAATATATATATATATATATATATATAATATATGTTGTGGTGTGTGTGTGTGTGTGCATATATATATATAAACAACACAAAGTAGAACACAGACACGTTTTTGCTTTATGTTGAGTTGTTCACACACACACATACGCACACACACACGCAAACATACACACATTCACACATAGATATGCATTTGTGAGTGTGTATGTCTGCGTGTGAGTATGTGTTTGTATATGTGTCTATGTGTATATATATGCATAAGTATTTATGGATATCATGTATACACACACGCGCTCATGTATATCATATATTAATTGAAAATCTTCGTGTAAAGGAAGCGTGTAATGCAAGAATCGAAGTTGCAATTCTGTTCTCTATTTCCCTATTTCCCGTTGAAAGTTGATGGTTCCTTGATTTGATAAAGAACTTCGTTAATGCTAAAGTTTATTACAGACTCCCAGGCAAAGTTCTGAATAATTCTTCAGAATAGAATTCAATTTCTCTGAAAGTAGTGTGCTTGTAGGCCATCTTCTATACTCGTTTGCAAAGCATGAAAATTTCAGGAATTCAATTGTACCATTATTGTTCGAAAGAATATGACACTTATTTTTTTTCTCTCTATTTTCTTCTTTTTTTTTCTTTTAATGATGTAAGTGAACGAAAATCAGAAAATATGAAAGACAATTGCAGAGAGAGAATAGTGAAAGTTATGATTGAATTTTCTGCCGAAGTTTTCACGCTTAACTAGGTGCATAAATCTCCTAGTAGGAAATTGAAATAGAGAAAGTTCTAGAAAGGCATTTAAAAAATAGCCTTCTTTCTGGTGATAGAAATTTTGTTTCCAAGGCAAAATGGAAATATATCGATATATCTTTTATCTTTTCCTTGTTTCTGGCATTAGACTGCGGCCATGCTGAGGCACTGCCTTGAAGAAGTTTTGCTCGAAGGAATCGACTCCAGTACTTATTTTTTAAGCATGGCGCTCATTCTATCGGTCTATTACGCCGAACAGCTAATTTCCGGGGACGTAAAGAGACCAACGCCGGTGCTGGGGTCTAACACAATCACAAAGACACAGATGGACATATATACGATGGGCTTCCTTCAGTTTCCGTCTAGCAAATCCTCCCACAAGGTTTTGATTGGTGCGAGGCTATAGTAGAGGACACTTGCCCAAAATACCACATTGTGGGACTGAACCTAGAACCATGTGGTTGGGAAGCAAGCTTCATACCACACATCCACGCCTGTGGCCGATAAATAAATATATTTATAAACTTTTCCTTTCGCTTTACGTCTATGTCGTTTTTGATTTTTCTTGTTTAAAAATGAATCTTTGATATTATTGAACCAATACCGATGGTTCCACACATCTTGGAGATGGCATCCTGAAAAAGGCTGCTGTTGCTGTTGTTGCTGCTGCTGTTGTTGTTGTTGTTGTTGTTCTTCTTCTTCTTCTTCTTCTTCTTCTTCTTCTTCTTCTTCTTCTTCTTCTTCTTCTTCTTCTTCTTCTTCTTCTTCTTCTTCTTCTTCTTCTTCTACAATATCAAAGATGAAAAAAAAACGAAAGGTAATCGTTATATGAAAGTCACTGGCCTTATAAAGACATACCGTGATAACATGGATTCATTAAGCATTTTCTGCATCATGTGTCAGTGTATGTGGACACCAGCGCGCCACACTACGGCAGGTCAATGAGTTTGATTTGCAATCGTTTTCAAATTAACAGTATTGACAAATATACAGTACGTGTATGCTGAAATTGATAGCATAAAATATATTAAATGACAGTTATCGGTTGGTATTGTCTATGAAGGAATGTAATAAATTATTTTACACTAACAGTATGTCCAGACGTATATATGTTTCTGTCTGTTTGTCTGTATGTATATATATGCAGAGAGAGAGAGAGAGAGAGAGAGAGGAGAAAGAGAGAGAGATGAATAGGGTATTTAAGTTGAGGCACCAAAATTTAGTACGGTATCATCCTTACAATTTCAAAATAAGGTGATTAAAATCAAAATAAGCAACAAGTATATCCAGATGTAATGCAGTACGATCGTTTCATACAACTCCATTTAATTGAACAATGCAATCATTGCATCAATTTAAAATGCAGAGCAATCTTCAGCTGCATAAAGTCATAGAATTTAATTAAATTAGAACAGATGCAATGTGTAAAATAGTCCTGGGTATGGAACGAGTATGTAATAACATAAATATATTACTATAAGTCCGGCGTCTTTCATAAGGAGATTGTCGGCTTTTGCAAAAATCAACCGCTTCCTGATGAAGGGAGCCGGACTTATAACAATATATTTCTATGGCTATTTACTGGCTCCATACTTAGGACCTTATATATATATATATATATATATATATATATATATATGCTTATATATAAATATATAGGTATGTGTATATTTAAGTATATATAATTAGTATGCATACATATATGTATGCATACATCTAGTATGTATATAACATGTATATATATATATATATATATATATATATATATCTATATATATATATATATATATATACGACGGCATTCTTTCAACTTCCCTCTACCAATTGCACTGTGTGAGTGTGCGTGTATGGATTGGTTGATGATGATGATGATGATGATGATAATGATGATGATGATGATGATGATGATGATGATGATGATGATATATTTGAGAAGAAGGATAGGAAAAGAGAGCAAGACGAATTACTGACGTACAAGAAGAAATTACAGAAATAATGAACTCTGACAATCTTTCACATAATAATAAGAAAATGATAACAATAACAGCAACAGCAACAACAACAACAACCAACAATAATGATAATAATGATGATGATGATAATAATAATAATGATAATACGATCATTATACACTCCTGCATACACCTACGGAATAATAACAAAGAGCTAAGACACATCTCGTTGTTGATCTGTTTTGTTATTTCTATCGTTTTACCATTTCCTTCAGTTAGAATAACGGTAGAGGAATTGTTTTTCTTTTTTCCCTTCTCTCAACTCATTCTCCTCCAAGAAGTTAATTTTTTTCTTTTTCCCTTTCTTTTTCATTGTGTTTTTTTTTTTTTTTTGGTTCTGAGATTGCTAAAACTAATAAGAATGTTTTCATTTAGAAAATTTCTTGTCATTTACTTTTGCTTGTA
The DNA here is from genome assembly GCF_006345805.1 of Octopus sinensis. NCBI lineage: Eukaryota > Metazoa > Mollusca > Cephalopoda > Octopoda > Octopodidae > Octopus > Octopus sinensis. Next base: position 11,717 of record NW_021836348.1, read on the forward strand.
AAACAACAATGGCGACAATCGGAAGAGCAAACAGCTAGAACGAGGCTTATAACAACAACAACAATAATAATAATAGTATCATTAATAATGATAATAATAATAATAATAATATAATAATAATAATAATAATAATAATAATAATAATAATAACAATAATAATAATAAGAGCAACAAGGACAATAAGAAAAAAGGAAAGGAATACTACTACTACTACTACTGCTACTACTACTACTACTACTACTACTACTACTACTACTAATAATAATAATAATAATAATAATAATAATAATAGGAAAGGCGGGAGTAATCAAGGGACCAAAAGTATGAGGTGAGGGAGGGAAGCGAAAGGAAGGGACGAGAAATTCAGAGCGGGAGAGAGAGAGAAAGAGAGAGAGAGACAGAGACGGAGAGGGTGGGAGAGAAAGGGAGAGAGAGGGGAGAGAGTGAGAGAAGTGACTTAAAGTAATGTTTACGAGAGACAGAATGAAATAAGAGACATAATGAAGTATGGATGAGGAAAAGGAAAAAAAAAATATGTGTAAATAATAAATAAATAAATAGATATAAATAAAACAAGAAATAATGTATAAAAGGCATATAATAGATGTTGTAGCCAGTTGTTGTAATTTAATGAATAATGACAGGTCTATGATAATCCCTCCATCAACTTACACCACTGATTGATAGTTTCTCGTTTGTTATCGATCTACACAAATAATTCGCGTTAGTTTTTCGATATTTCCCTTAGGGTTTCTCATACATTTAGACATGTCTATGCGTTATG
>NW_021836348.1:15000-26817 GCF_006345805.1 Octopus sinensis
GTCCTACGAAGAAAGGCTGAGGACGCTCGACCTTTATCTCTTGAAAAACGCCACCGCCGTGGTGATCTCATTCTCGCCCACAACATCATAAGCGGAAGTGTAACCTCTCGAAAGAGCCGTTCTTCACTCCTGCTCCAGAGCGTCGGCTGCGGGGTCATTCCGAAAAGCTCTACTGCGACGATTTCATCTCAATCGAAGGAGAGGAGCTTCTCAGCCCGGGTTGCGGATCCGTGGAACAAGCTGCCAGACGAGATGTAAAGATGCCGACGACCGCTTTTCAAGCCTCCCTTGACCTCAAGTGGCCTGAAATCTTTACATGAACACCACCTGTACTTAACTCCATGTCCCCCTACATGGCCTTGCTATTTGCTTTTGAGCCAAATTAACTAACTAACTAACTAACTAACTAACTAACTAACTAACTAACTAACTAACTAACTAACTAGCTAACTAACTAACATATCTAGACCTGAATATTTACTTGAATGATAAACTGCTGGAAAGTTTTACAAATTTTTACAGTTCTCGCGATTGTTTGGATGTTTAGTCTTCGAGTCAGTTTCCTCCTTTCTGCTTTAGAAAAGCCTAACTTCTCAAGATTGGTAATTAGACAATATATTACATATCCCAGTACTCTAATGTATGTATATATGTATGTATGTATGTATGTATGTATGTATGTATGTATGTATGTATGTATGCGTATGTATGTATATATGTATGTATTTATATATGTATGTATGTATTTATATATGTATGTATTTATATATGTATGTATGTATGTATGTATTTATATATGTATGTCTGTATGTATGTATGTATTTATATATGTACGTATGTATTTATATATGTATGTATATATGTATTTATGTATGTTTGTGTATGTATGCATACATGTATACATGTATGTATCTATGTTTGTACGTACGTATTTATGCATGTATGTGCGTATATTTGTATGTATTTATGTATGTATCTATGTAAAGGTTTCAATGTTTTATTAATCGTTTCCTTTTCTCACCTATTACACCCACGCCATGTAATGGCCGTTTCGTTGCGGATACGAAAATACAAAGCTGGAGTGAGAGAGCACCATCATTGGGTGCTGACTTCTCTGATCCACGATCTGTGAAATCACAGAACATCAATACCCTGATTGCTCTCCACTACAACTTGACTACAAGCTGATACAACCATTCAACACCTCTTAAATTTGCGTTGACGCCCTTACGGAGACTATTCTACCTCCCCACAACTATAACAATATTTCAGCAGCAGAGACCTTCATCAGCAGAAAGTCATCATAACTGCTGTTAAAATGACACACTTGTAACCCAGAAATCCCAAGTCATGTACAAACACAGTTAAAACCTTTATGAATAGAATATATTCACTTCCCTGCTTTGTATTCTGATTTGATATTCTACTTTATAGAAATCAATACCTCTCTAGTCGCAGAGAGATTTGGCTGAATTGTATATCATATTATTCTCTACAGCAGAATACATCTATTAAGTCTGATCAACACTTTAAGTTATCTAAGTGTTATTATCCTGGACACAAGAAGAGGAATTAGCTAGATTTATTTAATCGTGTGCTGTAAATCTTCTTCAACTCGCCATGGAGACACTTATAAATCCAGCATTATTAAAGTTTCCAATAAACCGGATATACCGATTTGTATATATAACGCATTATTGACAGCACATTTTGATTAACACTCCAGTAATTTATTGCGATATTGAATTAAGTTTTAACTGGGATTGAGTGTGCACTTCCTCATCTCTGGGTCGTTAAAGTGATTTTTAGTGACATAGTGGGTATCGCTACATTCGATTCGGACTGCCACCAAGAAAAAAAAAAAAGCATTGTATAAGTTTAGTGCAAAATAATATTACGGTTGATCCATGAACGAATAAAGTATTGATGGTCTTAACATTAACACACTTCATTTCCGTTTTGATTGAAAGAAATAATAATAATAATAATAATAATAATAATAATAATAATAATAATAATGATAATGATATGATAATAATAATAATAATATAATAATAATAATAAATAATAATATAATAATAATAATAATAATATAATAATAATAATAATAATATAATATTAATACCCAGTTATAAGTTACAGCTGCAATACCCAGTTATACGTGGACACTAAGAACTGACCAAAATAGATAGGAAAACAAGAAAATAAGACGGATCTAGGATGCATCACCCAAAATCTGCATAGAAAGACTATACATACAACGTATAGAAGGTGGTAGAGCCTTATACAGCTGGAAAACTACTATAAAATAACCACCATAGGACTGCAAAAAATCTACTTCAGAAGGAAGGAAAACTGATACAAATAGCGGCAAAACACCAGCAAAACAAAAAACTGTTCTCAGTATTTAAGGAAGCTGACAAATACAAACAGAAATCATACCCCTAACAAATATGAAGAAGAAGAAGAAGATGAAGAAACAACAAAAGCTATAAAACAAATGAAATCAAACTAAAACTAGAACAGCAAGAACATGATAAAACGATGGCAAAAAAGCCCTTCATGGTAAATACTGGACTAAACAAATGCAAATAAATAGACAAGAAAAATCTCAGCAATGGTTGAGAAGCTCAGGACTCAAAGCAGAGACAGAGGGATTTTTAATTAGAGCACAAGACCAAAGCCTCCCCACCAGAAATTATCAAAAACATGTAATGAAAAGAAATATAACAAGCAACAGCAGAATATGTGGAGATGGACAAGAAGCAATAAAACATATTATCTCTGGCTGCCCAGTCCTGGCTAAGAAGGAATATATTCACAAACATGACAGAGTTGGAACCTACATACATGGAAACTATGCCAACATTATGGCATAACAACAGAAAAAAATGGTATAGGCACACACCAGAAAAGGTCACAGAAAACGAGAAGGCAACCATACTCTGGGATATGCCGATACACACAGATAGAGAAATTAAGGCCAACAGACCTGATATAGTTGTCAGAGATCATGAAGAAAAAAATGCTTTCTAATTGATGTATCAATACCGGTAGATGACAACGCGTCTCTAAAAGAAATGGAGAGAAACTTTCAAATACAAAGACCTGGAAATAGAGGTAACAGAATGTGGAATCTAAAAACAGAAAACAATTCCTATCATAGAAGGTGCATTAGGCACGATAAAAAAAATTCAGACAAATACAGACAAAAAACACCAGGACTTACAAACCACATATAACATACAGAAAATTGCACTACTAGGCACTGCACACATCCTACGCAGAACATACTTCCATACATAACCATCAGAGCATCACAACAAATCACAGCACATACACAAGGCACACAGAGCTGCGCTCGGTAGTGAAGTGGAAAGCACTCTATAAAAATAAAACTACGGAATAATAATAATAATAATAATAATAATAAATATAAAATAATAATAATAATAATAATAATAATAATATAGTAATAATAATAATAATAATAATAATAATAATGATATAATAATGATAATAATAATAATGGTTTCAAATATTGGCACAGGACCAGCACTATCGGGGAAGGGGATAAGTTGATTATATCAAACCTAGTGCTTAACTGATGGGCCCTGAAATGATGAAAGGCAGAGTCTGTTCCGGTGGAATTTGAACTCAGAACATAAAGACGGACGAAATGTCACTGAGCTAACGTTTCTCCAACTTACCACCACCACAATAATAGTAATAATATAATAATAATAATAATAATAATAATAATAATAATAATAATCCTAATAATAATAAAAATAATAAGGTATAAAAGATGGGCTACAGCAAATATTCTGCTCAATACCACAGATTTGCTTATCAGTTGTTTGACCGTAACCAGTTGAGCATGTCCCTTAGTGGCTGACGATATGTGCATCGCTGATCACGAGCAGAAGTGGTGGGGGAGCATCATAGCCATGTGTTGTGAGGGATTCTTTGGGGTTTCAATAATTCACCTCTGGAAACATGGGTGGTTCTTTCAACATCCTTAAACAACCCTTATTCAGGGACCTTTTGAGCGGGATGGGCTACTCAACCTGAAGAAAACTCTAACTGGGCCCCACCAGCAAGGTCATGTGCTGTTTATCTTGATATGGGATCACCATGTCGCGCACATATGCTTGTGATGCATGTGCCCGGTGTACCCTTATCAGACGGGTAGTTATGATGGGTATATTGGGCTTCGTATATTTTACCCCAGTGTCACTTTGATGGCATGAACTGCTCTCTCACTCAATTATAATAATAATAACAACAATCCTTTCTAATATAGGTACAGGGCTTGAAATTTGGGAGAGAGGGATAGTCGATTACATTGACCCCAGTTCTCAAGTGGTACTTATTTTATCGACCCCGAAAGGATGAAAGACAAAGTCGATCCGGCGGAATTTGAACTTGGAATGTAAAGATAGATGAAATGCCGCTAAACTTTTTGTTGGTCGCGCAAACAATCTGTCACCTCAGCTCGCTGTCTTAGTAGTAGTAGTAGTAGTAGTGATAGTAGTAGTAGTAATAATAGTAGTAGTGATAGTAGTAGTAGTAGTAGTGGTGGTGGTGGTGGGGTGGTAATAGTAATAGCGATAGTAGCAGAAGTAGTATCAGCAGCAGTAGCAGAAGTAGTAGTATTGATAGTAGTAGTGGTAGTGATAGTAGTAGCAGTAGTAGTAGTGATAGTAGTAGTAGTAGTAGTTGTAGTGGTGGTGGGGTGGTGGTAGTAGTAGTAGTAGTAGTAGTAGCAGTAGTGGTGGGTAGTGGTGGTGGTGGTGGTGGTGAGGTGGTGGCTGTGCTGATTGTAGTGGTTGTGATGATTGTGATAATGGTTGCGTTGATTGTGGTGGTGGGTCTGATGGTAATGCTTGTTATGGCGGTTATGATTGTGATGCTTTTGGCTGTGACGGTGGTAGTGGTTGTGGTAGCAACATCAGTAATAAGTACGAGGGATGTCGTGTTACTTAAAATCCAGGTCAGAAGAAGGCCATTAACCAGCTCCGTGTCAAACTGAAAATAGGACTTGTTTATATGTCCGTCTTCACCATTGCTCTTGATAGAATGGAAGATAACAACCAATACAGATTGCAAATGGCTTTACTTCAAAAGCACCACTATTTGAAGAACAGCTGCTAAACCAATACTATCTAGAGGAATTTTCAAGACAAAAAACACAAGCAAAATAAAATGTGAGGGAAAAGGTAAATAAGAAAAAAAAAAGTTGAACGATTCTCAATTCAAAACAGCATGTTCCTTCCGAAGAAGAGGAGATAAATGTCCTTTAGATCGATTCACGATAACATATGATGATGGAAGGAATTTAAAGTAGGGATCATGAAGAGATAAGTTTAGGTAGTAATTCCATGAGAGGATTACGAGACCATTTTTACTGACTACTTTTGATTATCCTGTTTAATTAGAGAACATAGGTGGGTGGCGGAACGGAGTATCTTTCATGTGTATTTTTCAGTTGTATCAGCGACTGTCAATGCGTGGACAACGACCTGCCTCTATCTATCTATCTATCTATCTATCTATCTATCTATCTATCTATCTATCTATCTATCTATCTATCTATCTATCTATCTCTCTCTCCTCTCTCTCTCTCTCTATATATTATATATATATTATATATATATATATATACATAATATATATGTGTTGTATGTATACATGTATATATGTACACATGTGTGCGTGTATATGTTTGTAGATAGATATACGTGTATATATATATATGCTGTTTGTCGTGCTGCCGTCAATTTTTCCACATGTATTTTGTTGGTTTCCGTTTGTTGTGCTCTTTCTGTTCTACTTTTGATTTATCCATTATCCGTGCGTCGTTCCGTACAACCTGTTGTTTTCTTTATATACAGTTGCGACCAAAATGTTCAGAACGGCGTTGTTTTTGTCAGAAAAGTAGATATAAGTTTTTATCAAAGTTGTTATATATTCTATAATTTTCAACGACAATAAACACGATATTAATTGGTATTGTCTGAGATTTTGGTGTAATTTGAGAGAATAATACAAAAGTTATGAATGATATAGTGATTTACTGCAAAACGCATGGTGGCCAAAATGATCAAAACGGTTGAAGAAATAACAAAATAATCAAAAACTGACAGAGAATGCTGGAATTATTTCATATTTAGTGTGAAGCCCTTTAGCTTCAATCAAAGTTTGACATTTTCGACTGCATGGGGAAATTAAATTTTCAATTTCTTGCTGGGTGATCTTATTCCATTCTTCCTAAAGGGCATTCCATAATTGCTCGGTTGTTTTAGGATTTCTGGATTTCAAACGTTCTCCGAGAATATTCCACACATTTTCAATAGGAATGAGATCTGGGCTTTGAGCAGGCCAATCGATAACAATAACCTTTTCAGCCTTGAGGAAGTTCATGACCACCTTAGCCTTGTGACATGGGGCATTGTCTTGCATGAATATGGGTGGTCGCTTAGTTGAATTTCTCAGCACAAGCAAGACATGATCTTTTACAAGTTGTTTATAAACTCCTGCATTTACCTTTCCATGTAATCGCACCAAAGTTCCCACAACATCTCCAGATATCATCCCCCAAACCATGTCACTTCCTCCACCGAATTTAACACTAGTCTTAAGGCATTTAGGTGACAATTTTTCACCTGCTTTCGACGAACGTACCTTTCCCATCTGAGCCAAATAACATAGACTAGATTCATCACTGAAATGCACCGTTTGCCATTTTTCTTGAGACCACAACACATGTTCGGTTGCAAAGGTAAGACGACACTTTTTATTCTTGGAGCTGATCAGTGACTTCACTGCAGGTGCTCTTGCTTGTAGGTCATGTTCACTAAGGGACGAGACAAGTTTTTCGAGATAAAGTTTACTTCAGTACAATGCTCATTTCCCGAGAAACAGCAGCAGCACAGTTTTAAATCGTCCTTTTTAACCAACTTACCATAGCACGATCTTCTCTCTTGATCGTTTCTTGGCCTACCTGTAGATTCTTGCTTCACACGAACCACAATCATCGTAGACCTTAAGAATACCGTGAACAACATTTTTTGGACGTGTTAACAATCTTTGCAATTTAATACTTAAATTATCCTTCTTTCGAAGCTTAATAATCTGCTGACGAATTGGTAACGGAGTAAGTTATATTAACAAAGTACACTGCAGATATTCTTACTAATGTTTAGTAAACGAACTGTCACGTAAACAAATTCAAAACATTAGAGTTCGACGGTTAAATATACTAAAACATGGAGTAAAAGCAACCGTTCTGATCATATTGGCCGCCATGGGTTTTGCAGTAAATCACTAAATCATCAATAACTTTTGTATTATCCTCTCAAATTACACCAAAAGCTCAGACAATAACAAATAATGTAGTATTTATTGTCTATGAAAATTATAGAATATAAACAACTTGATAAAAAATTTAACCTCCTTTTCTGACGAAAACAACGCCGTTCTGAACATTTTGGCCGCAACTATTATATATATATCTATATATATATATATATATAATATATATATATATAATATATACATATATATATATGTATATTTATATGTATAATATATGATGTAATATGTATGTATATATATGTATGTATATGTATGTATATATATATAAATAAATATATATATATATGTATATGTATACATATGTATATGTAGTATATGTATGTATATATATATATATACATATATTTAAAGCTGCATCAACGCAAAACAGTGGCTAGCAATAAACGACCTTTAGGCTAGTGAAAATATGTGACATATTTCAACATCTAAAGGCAAAATCGCAACAGGGAACATGGAGAAAAATCGATCTCTTATGGTAAAAGGTGTAAAAACATGATATCTGCCCGCCTTGTAGCTACTGTGTAGGGTGATCTCTCTTCGTCATTTCCCATTCAGGACTGCTACAGAGCAGGTTGGGTGTTTTTACACTTTTTAATATGTGAGATAATTTTTTACTCTACGGTAACCGCAGTGAATTTGACTTTAAATGTTAAAATATGGTATAAAAATATTGTGACTAGCCTAAAGTTCACATATATATATATATATATATATATATATATATCTACTCTCTCAATACCTCTATTCTCTCCCCCTCTTTTTCTTTCGTTGTAGCTAGCTAACTTGCTTTCTATATTCATATATGTACATACATATATCTTCATATTTATTAATTTACAAATGTATAAGTGTGTATATACAAACATGCATATACGCACGCACGCGCACATATGCATACACACACATACACTCACACAAACACACACACGTTTATATATACACATATATCAACAAACAAACATTATATACATAGACATACGCTTATTTTGTGTGTTACATGTGAAGTCTACAGACCTGTCATCACTATGCCGTTCATCTGTTGTTGCACCTGAATAACAATTTAAAAGAGTTAAGCAAACCCCTTGGAATAATAATTACATTCATCGTTTTGGTGCCCTTTTTATTCTCCCTCATCACTACACAAATTTATATTCTATAAAGTTTCTTCATGTTATGCTAATCCGTTTCCGATTCATTTCTCTTCATTATTTCCATATAATAAAACTTTCTCCAAAGACCTTTTATAGAAAATACTTTGTTCTTTGTATCAGATTTATCGTTGTTTTCGTTTTTCGTAATGAGAACTAATCATTTATATTTATTTGTTAATTATCGTCTTTTTGTAAATGATACATTGTCAAGGCGCGGAGTTTAAATTATTCACATTAACGGGTTCATCACTGTTCTTTAAATAATATCAATCAGCTTATGTCTTTGAGAGGTGTAAAAGACATTTACATTTCGTAGTAAATTAGCTTAAAACAAAACAAACCATTGAACTTTCTATAATAGAGAATATAACAATGGCTTAACGATTTCTGAAAACATTTTCTAAACACTTGAAACGGTATTACGATCATCAACAGCAGTATCAACAATGATGATGATGATGGCGGTTCTTCCTGTCCCAGGACATGGAGAAGAGAAGCAAACACTTCTGTGGCTACGTAAACCGATCCTTGAGTGACAGATTCTGGGTCACTCGTTTAAATATTTCGGCTTTGGTCAGATGGAAATTGCGACGATGACGCTCAGTTTTTGGCGTTTTTCGTCAGCCGCAGTTGCTCTGACCTTCTCGAAGTTGCTCGTAACAGTCTGCAAAATTATTTATAAAACTGTGAGAAATAATAGCTAAACCTCTTTCAACCTGCAAGCTTTCAATTTAGAAAAAAAAGTTAAGACACATTATATAATATAATAAACTAAATGCGTAATAGGTTATAAAAAACAGAATGGTCAGAGCGCAAACTAAGACTTTCATGTTATGTTTTTCTCTCTTTTGGACAGTTTTGAGGAGAAACTGATGATGATGATGATGAAAATGAATGAATAAATAAAGAAGTAATAATAATAATAATAATATTAATAATAATAATAATAATGATATTATTTTTATTAGCCATAAGGGCCCAATTGTTACTAAGGGTACAAAGGAAGAAAAAAACTGGATAACAGCGAACAAGAAATAATGGACGTTTTACATGGAGTAAATGTGTGAGATCAATGATAAGAATAAAGAATAAAGAAAAAAAAACTGAAATCAGGATGAATGAAAGAAAAACAACAATACAAAGACACACAGACACATAACACATGCAGAAGCACACACACACAGAAACAAACTCGTACACAGAGAAACATACACGTACACAAACACGCACAAACGTACGCATAGAAGAACGCACGCACGCACACACACACACACACACACACACACACACACATAATACGTGGAACTTCCCAAAACTTGGCTTTTCAAAGACATTTTAGAACACAGCATGAAAACTGGTTTTAACGCGTAACTCTCCACGTCGAGAAAACCTGCCATTTTAAGACAATCGGAATAACATAAAAAATCATTGGAAACGTTACCGAGAAGAAGAAGAAGAAGAAGAAGAAGAAGAAGAAGAAGAAGAAGAAGAAGAAGAAGAAGAAGAAGAAGAAGAAGAAGAAGAAGAAGAAGAAGAAGAAGGAGAAGAAGAAGGAGAAGAAGAAGAAGAAAAAAAACAGAACACGAAGGTATGTAAGACTGGCGTACCGATTCTAACGTGTCTTCCAGCAAATAATGGTATTCTCTGCTGTGATTTAGCAGCAGACCATGCTTTCACGACCCCCCCCCATTCCTGTGTCCACCCCTCTTTTTTCTAGTTCTCCTTCAGTACCTTTCTTTCTTTCTTCCTTCCTTTCTTTCTGTCTTTCTTTCTTTCTTTCTTTCTATCTATATTTAACTCTCTCTCACACTCTAATTCTACGTGTGCCTTGTGAATATGTATATATACATATATACATATATGTATGTATATATATATATTCATAAATATATCCGTATATGTATATATATATATATATATATATTATATATATTATATAATACACATATATATATATCTATATATATATATAACATATATATATACATATATATACATACATCATACATACATACATACATGTATATGCATATATATACACGTCCAGTTGATACGTAAAAATATCATACATATATATATATAATACCTCCACCACCACCACACACACACACTCACACACACATATCGTTTGGAAATATGAGAGATATATAGAGAGGAAAGGTAGATGCAGAGGAAAAATAAAAGTATAATACTCATACACAGACACACACACACACACATACACGTAAACTCTCTTTCTCTTGCTCTCTCTTGCTCTCTCTTCCCTACCCACAATCCTTACTTCGCTTCTGTAACTTCGACAGAACCACATATATTTTGTGCTTTAGCGAAAGGACATGGACATTCTTTTTCCATCTCTTCTTTATTCATCCCCAACGTTTCGTCGCCATCTTACATTCCCTTCTCCTTCTGCTCCTTCGCGTACTTCTTCTGTCTCTAACGTAAGAAAGATCTTTGAGATGCCAGATAACGCAATGGATTTCTCAATGTGTGTTGCCGGAGGATGTAATAATGATAGGTGATCAAGTCGACCCTTCTATACAGCCACACAATTAAACAGATCGAAATACAATCGCCACTATTGCAGATCACGCATGCGCATGAACGCTTTCTTACTTTCGTGTTGGCATGTCTTTGTTCCTTTCTGTTGCTTATTTATTGTTTGTGTTTTTGTATGGTCTGTTTGCTTTTGTTTCCTGATTTTTTTTTTTGCTCTCTTTTTGTTTTCGTTTTGTCTTTCTTTTTTCTTTTCGATTATCTTCTGCAATATATAGAATATATAATTAATTGGCTGTTTCAGCTTCTGACGTCATATAGGAAGAGAGAACAGAAACGTACCAGAAATAACTATGTATGTATACATATATATACACAGAACCATACATACAAATGTACTTTCATATATACATATGTATGCCCGTGTGTGTGTGTATGGTCAGGACGCATACAAATATATAAATGAATGAATAAGTAAATAAATGAATGAATAAAGAAGGAAAGAAAAAAAGAAAGAAAGGTTTTTGTGTCGGCAGCAATGGCTGCCTGACTAACAATCAAGTTAGTTGCACGAAAGTCTAGGAATAGTTTTTCTACTCCGAGTTGACACATAAAGACTTCAGAAACAGCACAACTCTAATAGAAAGTAGAATGGGAGACTTTTTCATGGGTTTTTGTACGAACAAAAAATACCGCCCTAAAGATATACGTACTTACATATACACGCTTATATAGACAAGCTTATATATAAGTAACCAACACATACACATATATACACATAAAAAAAACA
>NW_021836349.1:0-24330 GCF_006345805.1 Octopus sinensis
TTTCTTGCCAATGGAGAAAGAGCCGGTTTCGAAACCCGGGTCGAAGCTCCTTCATTGGACTTTAAACAACATCAATCGGATGTTCGTGCATTTATTGAGTTGGTGCATAATCATTGCGGCTTTTTTTTTTTCAACAAGTTTTATTCAACGAAAACAATGACCACATGTAACAAAAACATCTTTAAATGATTATTCCGGAGCATATTCACCATCTACTTCAATTACTGCTTCCCATTTGCTTGGCAGACGGTCAGACCGTCGTTTAAAGTTGTTTTTGTTAAATTCAACGAAAACAATAACAACATGTAACAAAAACATCTTTAAATGATTATTCCGGAGCATATTCACCATCTACTTCAATTACTGCTTCCCATTTGCTTGGCAGACGGTCAGACCGTCGTTTAAAGATGTTTTTGTTAAATTCAACGAAAACAATAACAACATGTAACAAAAACATCTTTAAATGATTATTCCGGAGCATATTCACCATCTACTTCAAATTACTGCTTCCCATTTGCTTGGCAGACGGTCAGACCGTCGTTTAAAGATGTTTTTGTTAAATATTGTTATTGTTCTTGTTGAATAAAATTTGTGGAAAAAAGCCGCAATAATTATGCACCAACCCAATAACCCAATAAATATTTGTGCAAGTTTTTGGAGTTCGTGTATGCGAAGAGTTGAATAGTTTGTTTTACTTATGACTTATCATATATATAGTTGCATGTCTAGACACCTGTATTCTTTCATTCTTTTATTCTTTGATTTGTACCTGTCATTTTGCCTGCCTTTAGTCGAACAAATCGACCCGAGGACTTATTCTTTGTAAGCCTAGTACTTATTCTATCGGGTCATTTTTTTGGGACGTAAACACACCAACAGCGGTTGTTAAGCGATTGTGGTGCTGGCACAAACACAGGTACACACACATACACATGTACATATACAGAGGGCTTCTTTCAGTTTCCATCTGCCAAATCCACTCACAAGGCTTTGGTCGAACCAAGGCTATAGTAGAAGACACTTGCCCAAGGTGCCACACAGTGGGACTGAACCTGGAACAATGTGGTTGGGAAGTCAAGCTTCTTACCACACAGCCGCTCCCGTGCCTGTATATATAAATATATGCTAAACTTTTGGCAAGTTTTACATATTTTGATAGTTCCATTGATGGCTTGTAACTGTAATCCTCTAATTAGCTGTCTTCCTTCCTGTTTTAAGAACCCGTATTTCTGCAAGGGTGGCACTGGGGGAGATGGCTACATTACCGAGTGTCCTCACAATCGCGGGTATATGTGTAAACTCGTAATCAGGGTGGAATCTATATATGCATGTATGTATATGTATGAATGTATATATGTATATATGTATGTATGTGTGCGTGGTTGTATATGGTGTGAGTGAGCATGCATGTATGTGTGTATGTGTGTGCATATTTGTATGTATCTACGTATGTGTGCATATATGTATGTGTGTTGATGTTTGTATTTATGTATATATGTATATATATGTATATATATATACATATATATATGTATAGATATATGTAAATATATATATAGATATATGTAAATATGTATGTATATATATATATGTATGTGTGTAAATGTATGTATATGTATATATGTATATGTGTGTATATATATATATATATATATATATAAACATATATGTGCACATGTCTATCTATCTATCTATCTATCTATCTATCTATCTATCTATCTATCTTTCTGTCTGTCTGTCTGTCTGTCTATCTATCTATCTATCTATCTATCTATCTATCTGTGTGTCTGTCTGTCTGTCTGTCTGTCTGTAGGTCTATCTATCTATCTATCTATCTATCTATCTATCTATCTATCTATCTATCTATCTTTCTGTCTGCCTGTCTGTCTGTCTAGCTGTCTATCTATCTATCTATCTATCTATCTATCTATCTATCTATCTATCTATCTATCTGTCTGATTATCTATTTATCTATCTATCTGTCTGTCTATCTGTTTGTCTGTCTCTCTCTCTCTCTCTCTCTCTCTATCTATCTATCTATCTATCTATCTATCTATCTGTCTGTCTATCTATCTATCTATCTATCTGTCTGTCTGTCTGTCTGTCTATGTGGAAGATGTATGAATCCTAAATACACATGTAGCGTACTATTCTGGCTCACATTTCTCAGATACAGCATTCATTCACTTTCTGCTGTCAGCGACTGCAAAACGTGATCGGCTGCTCCTACACAAGCCATCACCACCATAAACAAATCGTCTGCGTAGGCGGTCTAAAGTTGAAGCCGACAGAAGGATTCGCTATACTATCTCTTTCCGTCTGTCTGTGTCTGTCGGTCCGTGTTGTATATATATATATATATATATATATATATATATATATATATATATATATATTATATATATGTGTGTGTGTGTGTATGTGTGTTGTGTGTGTGTGTGTGTGTGTTGTGTGTGTATGTTTGTGTGTATGTGTGTGTATATGTGTGTGTGCAAGCGTGTGTGCGTACGTGTGTGGTGACACACGTTCTTTTTATCTATAGATGGATAGATAGATAGATAGATTGATGGATAAATGTATTTCGTGGGTGGGGGCAAGGAATTTTGCCAATAATTATTTCTAGTTTCGGTACAAGGTTAGCAATTTTTGAGAGGCGGGGTAAGTCGATTACACAGCCACACCTGCACCTATACATAGAAACATATATACATATATATTTACATATATGCTTAGCGGCATTTCGTCTGTCTTTACGTTCTGAGTTCAAATTCCGCCGAGGTCGACTTTGCCTTTCGTCCTTTCGGGGTCTATAAATAAAGTACCAGTTACGTACTGGGGTCGATCTAACCGACTGGCCCCTTCCCACAAATTTCGCATCTTGTGCCTAGAGTAGAAAAGAATATTTTCATATTCTTTAAACTCTTAAGGAGGTCGACCTTGCCTTTCATCCTTTCGGAGTTGATAAATTAAGTACCAGTTGCATACTGGGGTCGATCTAATCGACTGGCTTTGCCCCCAAAATGTCGGTCCTTGTGCCTAGAATAGAAATGAGTATTGTTCACCTGTTTACATAATGCGCATTTCATTATCACCCGTTCCTCGAATTTTTGAAACAGCTGTAACGATGTATACAAGGTCTGATCAAAAAGTATCGAGACAGGTGCTATGAGAAGAAAACTATAACACACTAGCAGTATCGCCCGGCGTTGCTCGGGTTTGTAAGGGAAATAACTATATAAGCATTTTTAGAGAGTTACTTCCCTTATAGATGCCAATTCGGGCTTTCTTAGCCATTTCTGTTTTGGTGTCTTCAAGCCATGAAGTCGTTGTTCTAAAAGAACGTTGGTCTCCTTGACAACGCTTTACGACGTTGATTTCCTTAAACTCCCTTCCCCACAGCTTCACGAGGGAGGGAAGAAGGGGGAGAAGCAAACACAGGTGCAGGTGTTTGAGCGTGGACGCCAACTCCGCCGCCATCGACACACGAAAAATTATGCATTAAAATGGAATAAAAATTGATGTTAAATTATTTTTAAAATCGTAGACTCATCGTAGACGCGCGCTAATAGCCAGACGGGCTCGATATTAATCACGACTATAAGATACCCGAATTTGGTTAAACTGCACCGCAAAATGTGGGAGGAGTTAGGAATCTAAATCGAAGGGGACAGACACTCACACAACTACAGTTTTATATATAAAGATATCATTTCGGTAATTAATCTCCTTCGAAGAAGTCTCAAGCTGAAGCCACTTACTTTATCCAGCATAGTTTCCATTGATGGAAGCCTTCCTGGAAATTCTCTTTTGGGACAGTAAGGCAGCTGCCTTGTCTCATTCTCTTGGGTATCTTTGACATCTTGAAATCATGTTCCTTTATAAATTTGAAAGATTCTTGGCCGTAATAACCTTTAAGCCGTGCCTCTTTCCCCGCACACATTCACGCGCACACAGAAACTCAAATTTTCTGTGCCACGGTCACTGATGGAAACGTGGTGTGTGGTGGAACTCTACAGACTTTATTCCCAAGCATTGCAATAAACAACAGAAGTGACCGAGGACATTATATCTTGCACATCAAGGTCAAATTGTGCCAAATTCTGCCTACTTTAGCTTCGTTACCATAGCAAGTTCCAATATATTTTTGAGAAGACCTTGTACTTACATCCTTGAATATATGTGCAACATCTTTATATATAAAAGTCAAGTTGTGTGTCTGTCTCCTACGATTTAGAATCCTAACTACTCCCACATTTTGCGGTGCAGTGTAACCAAAAGCGGGTATCTTATAGTCGTGATTCATATCGAGCCCTTCTGGGTATTAGCGCGCGTCTACGATGAGTCTACGATTTAAAAAAAAAATTACCATAATTTTTTTCCATTTTAATGCATTTTATTCGCTATTATATAAGGGAAGTAACTCTCTAAAAATGTCTACGATGAGTCAACGATTTAAAAAAAATTTACCATAATTTTTTTTTCCATTTTTAATGCATTTTTTGCTATCTTTTGGCTATAACTCTCTAAAAATGCTTATATAGTTATTTCCCTTACAAACCCGAGCAACGCCGGGCGTTACTGCTAGTTTCAAATAAATGAATTCTTATACTTATGGTTTGTACATCTTTCCTTTATATCATTCGTTCAAACTTTGTCTTTCTTTTAGTCAAGGCATTCACTTCTTTAGCCCCTCAAGGAATCTGAGTTTAAGCCTTCGGTCAGTCTGAGCGCTAATTTGGTGCTTGCTCTTCCCATCCTTGAAGACTCAAAGCTTCCCATACACCCCTAGTATATATACATAATATTTTTGAAATTTCTATATCTCGTTCATGCGATAGATGTACACACACACACACATGTATATATATATATATATATATATATATATATATATAATATATATATATATATTATATATATATATATATATATAATATATATCTATGTATATATATATATAGATATATATATGTATATATATATACACATGCATATATACACATGTATATATATAATATATATATATATATATATATATACATGTATATATATACACATGTATATTTACATATGTATATATATATATATACACATGTATATATATATATATATATATATATATATATACACACACATACACACACCACACACACACACACACACACCACACAGACATATATATATATATTGGGTTGAGGAATTTTCTTCAAATTTATTTTAAACAAAAATCCAACAACAAATTAATCAATAATATACTCTCCGTTGCTGTTTGCGACTTCCTCCCATCGTTCAATAAGTTCCTCGGTGCCTCGGCCATAAAAACCTCCCGGTCTTGACACCCAAAATTCGTCCGCGCAGGTCCTCAATTCCACGTCATTATCGAGCGATACACCGCGCAAAGCGTTCGAAAGCGGCCGAAAGAGATAAAAATCTGACGGTGCCAAGTCTGGATAATATGGAGGATGAGGCAGCACTTCCCAGTTGAGTTCTTGAATCGCAGCTTTGATCATATTGGCGATGTGAGGATGGGAGTTGTCGTGTTGCAGAAGAACGCCATTTCGCCAATTTGATCTTTTTTGCTGAAATGCTTCGTTGAGTCGATGCAGTTGTTGAACGTAGAGCTTCGCATTGAGCTTTTGGTTGCGCTCAAACAGTTCGTAATGAATTATGTCTTCCCGGTCCCATCATACACATAGTATTGTCCTTCAAAGATGAAGGTTTTGTTTTGCTCGCAGAATCGCTTATTTGTCGGGCTGAGCCATTCTTTTCGTTGCTTCATACTGACGTAAAAGCACCATTTTTCATCGCCGGTGGCAATGCGGTAAAGAAAACGTTGTTTGTGACCATGTGTTGAGCGACGTCGAGCGAGCAAAGCGGCGGCGATTGTAGAGCGATGATTTTGGTTGTTTTCGCTCAAAGTATGTGGCACCCAAGCACCGAGTTTTTGAACCTTGCTCATTGAATGAAGATGGTTCACCACAGTTTTTTTTTTATTAGAATCCATCTGCTCGGCCAATTCTCTGGTCGTTTGACGTGGATTTTCGTGAAGAAGTTGATTCAATCACTGTTCATCGAACTCAATTGGTTAATCGGTGTGTGATCCGTCCTTAAGGTCAAAATATCCTATTTTCGAAGCGCAAAGACCAACGGTGGGCGGTACTTTGAGGCATTGCTCCTTCTCCATACAGAGCACAAATCTCACGATAAGCGTCGGCGCCCTGAAACCCTCGATTAAACGCAAAAAGCAAATGGCGGCCTTAACACCTCGATTAAATGCAAAAAGCAAATGGCGGCCCTAACACCTCGATTAAACGCAAAGAGCAAATAATGTCGAAAAGGCTCAGTTTTGTCCATTTGACATTCCATTTTAAAGATCTGAAAATACACAAAAATCAATGAAATTTTAAAAATCAAAACAGTCCTGTTTAGCGAAAAAATTCTCTTTTAAATAACTTAAAGCATTTTGCCAATGCGTTTTATTTCTGTGTGCATGTTTCTTCCTTCTTTGACGTTACCTTCTTCTTTTGAGCTTCTTGCCGTGATGTAGGTTTATCTTGGCCCTTAGACAGCAGGAGGTCAAGTTGTTTCTTAAAAACATTTACCCCCTACTCCATGTTTTAGCAAGGCGTTAAATAGATATGAGCTCTTGATTTCCAAGCTATTGCAACGCATGGCCCTCTCTCAAGACAGGATGGGTGGGACTTTTGGGAAAAGAGCAGTGATGTCCAACTCAGGTGCTGCTATAACTCTCGAAGTCACAGTTTGGTGACTACCCCTCTAAGATATTCCATACACACACACACATACACACACACACACACACACACACACACACACACACACACGCACACATATATATAAGGGCACTCCGTTGGTTACGACGACGAGGGTCCCAGCTGATACTATCAACCGAACAGCTTGCTCGTGAAATTAATGCGCAAGTGGCTGAGTACTCCACAGACATGTGTACCCTTAACGTAGTTCTAAGGGAGATTCAGCCTGATACAGCGTGTGACAAGGCTGGCCCTTTTTTGAAATACAGGTACATCTCATTTTTGCCAGCTGAGTTGACTGGAGCAACGTGAAAAATAAAGTGTCTTGCTCAAGGACACAACACACCACCAGGAATTGAACTCATGACCTTATGATCATGAGCCGAATGCCCTAACCACTAAGTCACGCGCCTTGACACACACACACACACCACACACACACACACACCACACACATATATATATATATACATACATACATACATACATACATACATACATACATACATACATATATATATACATACATACACACATATATATACATACATACATACATAAATGCATACATACATATATACATGCATATATATGCATGTATATATATATATTTTACAGTTTGTTTGAGGGCTAAATCTACATACAATATAGTTCCTATCAGTGCAGGGGGTTCTATTAAAAGGGTAGCTTCTACCGAATAGGGATTTGATAGGGTTACCTGCCCTTTCTATAACCTTAATCCTTAGCTTAAGTTAGTCTAAGGACCTTCTAAAGCCGTACGCCAGTTTGCCTCTAGGGGTGGTGTCGATGAACATAACGCTCTGGTATTTGTGGCTATCACACCATGAGTTGGCCTTCCCTATTTTCTTATTAGTCCTTTCAATGGCATTCCATGATTTGCTCCTATAGAGTGGACAATTCCTATTGTTACGTATGATAGTTTCAAATTTCCTCATGGCTCCTTTATATACTCTGATCCTTTTTCTATGGTTGTATCCCGAGAACTGCATGCGGTGAACGAAGTGTTGTATGTGTCTCTTTAACGCTCTGCAGGGTCACACATGCGGCACTCATTTCTCATTACCCTGATGAGATCTGCCATTAATATATTGAATTTGGCATTGTCCGCCACAGCTGAGTTCCAGTGGATCATGTATTTGGAGGCCATAAATTTAGCAAAGTGTGAATGGAGGATTTGGGTTTTATTATTCACAGTTTCCAGCGAGGGTTCTGTATCTAGTACTTGTAGTCTATGGTTAGGGTGTTTCGTCGGGTAGTCTATCGTAACCTTAATACTCTGGTGGATGGAGTTAGCTATTTGCTGGATGCTCTCCACAGTATTAGTTTCTATTTCTATTTCAAGAGTACTCTCTTGTGGGGGTGTCTTTACCCACTATGTTGATATCATCGATATAGCGAGAGAACATATTTATGAGTATCAGACGGGAAGATATCAGAGGGAAAATATCAGACGAGAAGATATCAGACGATAGGATATCAGAGGGGAAGATATCAGAGGGGAAGTTATCAGATGGGAAGATATCAGACGGGAAGATATCAGAGGGGAAGTTATAAGACGAGAAGATATCATACGGGTGATATCACACAAGGAGCTTCGTTGTTTTTTTTTTATTTTGTATTAGTTTTGTTTCTTTATATATAATTATTTTTACACCATGATTTTCTTGCTCTTATTTCGATTATTCAGCTTGGAAATGCTGCGATATTAAAGGACGCGAACTCTGACAACCTGGATGAGCTTTTAATTGAATTAGAACGTAAGTTGAATAATTTTTTCTTTTATTCTTCTACTTGCTTCAATCGTTAGATCGCGACCACGCTGGGGCACCGCCATGAAGAATTTCTAGTCGAATAAATCGACACTTATTTTGTTATTTTGTTAAAAGCCTAGTACTTAGGCGGCGAGTTGGCAGAGTGGTTAGCACGCCGAGCGAAATGCTTAGCAGTATTTCGTCTGCTATTACGTTCTGAGTTCAAAATCCGTCGAGGTCGACTTTGCCTTTCATCCTTTCGGGGTCGATAAATTAAGTACCAATTACGCAATGGGGTCGGTATAATCGACTTAATCCGTTTGTCTGTCCTTGTTTGTCCCCTCTGCGTTTAGCCCCTTGTGGGTAGTAAAGAAATAGGTATTTCGTCTGCTGTTACGTTCTAAGTTCAAATTCCGTCGAGGTCGACTTTGCTTTTCATCCTTTCGGGGTCGATAAATTAAGTACCAATTACGCAATGGGGTCGGTATAATCGACTTAATCCGTTTGTCTGTCCTTGTTTGTCCCCTCTGCGTTTAGCCCCTTGTGGGTAGTAAAGAAACAGGTATTTCGTCTGCCGTTACGTTCTTAGTTCAAATTCCGCCGAGGTCGACTTTACCTTTCATCCTTTCGGGGTCGATAAATTAAGTACCAGTGAAACACTGGGGTTCATGAAATGCACTTAATTCCCTACCCAAGCTGCCCTTGTGGCAAAAATTTGAAATCATCATCATCATCATTATTTTTATCATTGCTGTTATTGTTGTGGTCGTTCTTGTTGTGATCATCGTCGTTTTTAAGCGCAATTGCGTGACTTCCAGCATTCTTATTCTGTCTCCCCACTGTTTCCATATAATTTATTAACTTATTTTTTCTTTTGTTAGGAAAACGAAGTAACGACGTTATAGAAGATGATGTTCTGGCTAAAAGTAAGTGCACACCAACTCCGCATTTGTCTCTCTTTGGCTTTCTTGTCCAAGAATTTAATCATTGATCCAAAATATTTTTCGATTATAGGGAATATCGCCATAAACATTTTTGCCGTAAGAAGCGTTACCGTATTCACAATAACAGAGCTAATTGTATAAGCATTATCTCTCTCTATATAAACGGCAGTTTGTCTGTCTGTGTGTCTGTCAGGTTGTACCCTCACCCTGACCACGGCTTTCAACCGATTCTGATGAAACTTGACGCACACATAGCCAAATGTCATAATTCAAAACTAACGCAGCGAAAATTTTGAAAAGTTCCCCCAGTTCTGACAAAAATCGATAAATTCGACATGGGGTCCTGATCTAAGCTTTTTATATGCAACACATTTTCTGTCGGGAGACAGCTAGGAACATCGTATACATAGAAGTATTCGAGTGAAGAGAAGACATTGCAACCTACACATGCGCCTTCGTTCCCTAGAGGGAAAGAACTAGATTGGGATTAGTCGTTGCCTACTAGGGGCTCTTAAATACCCGGGCAACGCCGGGCTATGCTGCTAGTCTCTCTCTATATAAACGGCAGTTTATCTGTGCGTGTTTCTGTGTGTCTGTTTGCTTGTACCCTCACCCTGACCACGGCTTTCAACCGATTCTGATGAAACTTGACACACACATAGCCCAATGTCATAATTCAAAACTAACGCAGCGAAAATTTTGAAAAGTTCCCCCAGTTCTGAAAAAAATCGATAAATTCGACATGGGGTCGACAATCAGAAACACGAACCACAAACTGTCTAGGGGACGCAACTCCACTTTTTTAACTAAAAAAAAAATTTACCATCATTTTTTTCCATTTTTTTGCTATTTTTTGGCTATAACTCTCTAAAAATGCTTTATAGTTATTTCCCTTACAAACTGAGCAACGCCGGGCGATACTGCTAGTTTAAAATAAAAACAAAAAAAAAGGTTTCATAAATGCATTAAATTAAAAATGTCTTTATTCAATGTCTTTATTCAAAGTCTTGAGTAACGAAAAGGAAGCAGATTCAGAATATTTTCTGAGAATATACACTTTCAAGTCTTCTTCAGAATTGCAGTCGTTTGAAACGAAATGTTCGGCAAGTTCTGTCGAACTACTGTTATTGTGTATGAAGTGGAGGTGTAATGGCCCAGTGGTTAGGGCAGCGGACTCGCGGTCGTAGGATCGCGGTTTCGATTCCCAGACCGGGGCGTTGTGAGTGTTTATTGAGCGAAAACACCTAAAGCTCCACGAGGCTCCGGAAGGGGATGGTGGTGATCCCTGCTGTACTCTTTCACCACAACTTTCTCTCACTCTTACTTCCTGTTTCTGTTGTGAGTATTTATTGAGCGAAAACACCTAAAGCTCCACGAGGCTCCGGCAGGGGATGGTGGTGATCCCTGCTGTACTCTTTCACCACAACTTTCTCTCACTCTTACTTCCTGTTTCTGTTGTACCTGTATTTCAAAGGGGCCGGCCTTGTCACTCTCTGTGTCACGCTGAATATCCCCGAGAACTGCGTTAAGGGTACACGTGTCTGGGGAGTGCTCAGCCACTTACACGTTAATTTCACGAGCAGGCTGTTCCGTTGATTGATTCGGATCAACCGGAACCCTCGTCGTCGTAACCGATGGAGTGCTTCCATCCATCCATGGTGTATGAGGAGAAACATTTTTGCCGGTTATTAACATCACGCCCAAGAAAAATGAATGAAATGGCAGGAGAATATCATCAAATTTGTACAAAACTGTTTGATTGAATCTTCTTTTTCTTTCCTTTTTTCTCTCGCTTCTTTTCTGCCATTTTCTTTTCGCCTGTTATAAAATTGAAACTTAAAGACTGATGGTGTCGTTCCATCAACGCGTGGACGTTGGTTGCTCTCGTTCATACTTTACATTTAAATTTCTATAATTTTGAATGTTTATCACTTTTTATTTTGAACTCGACAAAGACAGACTTACTGTCTTTCAACCAATAAAAGATCTTTTACAATCGCTTCGTGCTCTTCGTCTTGTCTGTTTACTTTTGTGAAGAGTTACGTCAATCCTTTAAGAATATTATTATTATATTATTATTATTATTATTATTATTATTATTATTATTATTATTGAGTGAGAGAGCAGTGAATGCCATCAAAGTGACACTGGGGTGATATATACGAAGCCCAGTATACCCATCATGACTACCCGTCTGATAAGGATACACTAGGCACATGCATCACAACCATATGTGCGCGACATGGTGATCTCATATCAAGATAAACAGCACATGACCTTGCAGGTGGGACCCAGTTAGAATTTCCTCTGGTCGAGTAACCCATCCCGCTCAAAAGGTCCCTCAATAAGGGTTGTTTAAGGATGTTGAACGAAACACCCATGTTTCCAGAGGTGAATTATTCAAACCCCAAAGAATCCCTCTCAACACATGGCTATGATGCTCCCTCAATACTACTGTTCATGATCAGAGATGCACATATCGTCAGCCACCAAGGGACATGCTCAACTGGTTAAGGTCAAACAACTGACAATCAAATCTGTGGTATTGAGCAGAATATTTGCTGTAGCTCATCTTTTATACCAAGACAAAACAATGTACATGATAACACTTCCAATCAGTTAAGATCAGAAGCCACGAGATCCACTGTCTGGTACTGCATCAGGGCATTTATTATTATTATTATTATTATTATTATTATTATTATTATTATTATTATATTATTATTATCATCATCATCATCATCATCATCATCATCATCATCATCATCATCATCATCATCATCATCATCATATTATTATTATTAATTATTATTATTATATTATTATTATTATTATTTTATTATTATCATTATTCAGTAGTTTTATTTTTATAGCGTGCTTTCACTTCAACCGAGCACAGCTCTGTGTGCCTTGGGTATGTGCTGTGATTTGTTGTGATGCTCTGATGGTTATTGTATGGAAAGTGTTCTGCGTAGGATGTGTGCAGTGCCTAGTAGTGCAATTTTCTGTATGTTATATGTGTTTGTAAGTCCTGGTGTTTTTGTTATGTATTTGTCTGAATTTTTTTATCATGCCTAATGCACCTACTATGATAGGAATTGTTTCTGTTTTCAGATTCCACATTCTAGTTACCTCTATTTCCAGGTCTTTGTATTTTGAGAGTTTCTCCATTTCTTTTAGAGACACGTTGTCATCAGCCGGTATTGATAGATCAATTAGAAAGCATTTTTTTTCTTCATGATCTCTGACAACTATATCTGGTCTGTTGGCCTTAATTTCTCTATCTAATAATAATAACAACAACAATAATAATAATAATAATAATGATAATAATAATAATTATGATGATGATGATGATGATGATGATGATGATAATAATAATAATAATGATAATAATAATAATAACAACAACAATAATAATAATAATAATGATAATATCCCAGAGTATGGTTGCTTTCTCGTTTTCTGTGACCTTTTCTGGTGTGTGCCTATACCATCTTTTTTCTGTTGTTATTCCATAATGTTGGCATAGCTTCCAGTGTATGTAGGTTCCAACTCTGTCATGTCTGTGAATATATTCCTTCTTAGCCAAGACTGGGCAGCTAGAGATAATATGATTTATTGTTTATTATTTATTGATTTATTGATTTATTATTATTATTATTATTATTATTATTATTATTATTATTATTATTATTGGAGAGGGAAGTGTTGCCTTGTAGCAAGTTTTTTGAAAGGTGGGTGACTGTTGGAAGAATGGCCAGTGTGAAAGGACCAATTCTGAGCATGCACCTGTAAACAAAAGAAGGGCTCTTGCGCTGTTGTTCAGACACCCGAGGTTTTTGTGGATTTTTTTTCCACGAGGTCCTTAAAGCGCCTCACCTATCGGGAGTTTTAAATTGTTTAATTCTTAATCGTTATTTATATTATATTTTACACGTTGTGAAACCCTTTGTATCGTCCTGTTTTTGTCTTTTATGTTGCTGTATGTCACATAATGTAACTTTATGTAAGCCCTTGTGGCCAATAAACGTATTATCCTCATCATCATCATCATTATTATTATTATTATTATTATTATTATTATTATTATTATTATTATTATTATTATTATAATCATCATCATCATCATCAAAATTATTATTATTATTATTATATTATTATTATATTATTATTATTATTATCATCATCATCATCATCATCATCATAATTATTATTATTATTATTATTATTATTATTGTTATCATTATAATTATATTATTATCATTATCATTATTATTATTATTATCATCATCATCATCATCATCATCATCATAATTATTATTATTATCATTATTATTATTATTATTATTGTTGTTGTTATTATTATTATTATCATTATTATTATTATTATCATCATCATCATCATCATCATAATTATTATTATTATCATTATTATTATTATTATTGTTGTTGTTGTTATTATTATTATTATCATTATTATTATTATTGTTGTTGTTGTTATTAATATTATTATTATTATTATTATTGTTGTTGTTCTTGTTGTTATTATTATTATTATTATTATTATTATTATTATTATCGTAGGTTGTGAAGGAAAGCCAGCCGAGATCGTGTATATCATCGATGACTCTCGCAGTATTCGTAAGAGCGATTTCGAGAAGCAGATCGACTTTGTCGTTGATGTCACAAAAACGTTTCCCATCGGTGCTGATAAAGTGAGGGTCGGTGCTGTGACCTTTGGTGATAAAATTATTACAAAAAATACATTCCCATTGACGAAGTACACTGACGAAAAAAGCCTCTTGACTGGACTAGCTAACATTATATTCAGCCCAGATGACGGTGGAAGCACAGAGACTGCCAAAGCTATTTCATATGCACGTAAAAGTATATTCGTCGATTCCCGACCAGGTGTTGCGAAAATTGCCATTATACTCACCGACGGAGAGTCAACCGTAAAATACAAAACACTTGCAGAAGCAAAATTAGCAAAGAGTCTCGGCATAACTATAATTACGATTGGTGTCGGCGACAAAGTTGATGAAGCGGAACTGATAGATGTCGCGAGTCCCGACAGTTCTTTCACTGTGAACAGCTTTGACGCGTTGCAGCAAATTAAAGTGAAATTAGGAATGAAAGCCTGTGAAGGTGATTAAAAAAAAAATAAATATTTTATTAACATTTCCTCTTTTGTTTGATTCAGTCGTTTGACTGCGGCCATGCTGGGGCATCGCCTTGAAGAATTTTTAGTCGAACGAATCGACTCAAGTAGTAGGTTTTTTTTTTTTTTTTTTTCTTCACCTTAAAGCCTGAGTCTTATTCTATCTGTCGCTTTTGCCAAACCACTTGGATACGGTGACGTAAACAGACCAACACAGGTTGAGAAGCAGTGGTGTGTGTGTGGGGGGGAGAAACATAGACACAGACATACCGACATACAGACACACACACGCATGCACTCACACACGCATACTCACACACACACGCATACGCACACACACACACACACACACACACACACACACACACACCACACACACACGCATACACACATTTACGACGGGCTTCTGTCCACGAAATCCTCTCACAAGGCCTTGGTCGGCAAGTAGAAGACACTTGCCCAGGTGCCACGCGGTAAGTTAGAACCCAAAACCATGTGATCGTGGAGTAAACTTCTTACCACGCAGACAAGCCCGCACCTAATTCCCCACCATCCAAAAAACTCCATAATTTCATCACTCATCGTCTTACTACGTCATCATTAGTATGATGACGTCTTACAACGTCATCGTCAATTCGACCCCTTATTTCCTTAATTGTTTTTTCTATTTGCTGCTACCAAATATCTTCATCTACAGTAAGAGTTCTGAACAGGGGTCCATATGGCCCTTGAAGGTCCATATAAAATTTTTGGGATCCACCACAACAAGATGGTAAATTAGGGACCCACAATAGTATTTTAAGGGGCTCCTGGAAAAATTTTGCTTTGGATGTATGTATTATTCTTTATTGTAGGAAAGGCGGCGAGTTGGTAGAGTGGTTAGAACGCCGGGCGAAATGCTTGGCGGTATTTCGTCTGCCGTTACGTTCTGAGTTCAAATTCTACCGAGGTTGACTTTGCCTTTCATCCTTTCGGGGTCGATTAAATAAGTACCAGTTACGCACTGGGGTCGATATAATCGACTTAATCCGTTTGTCTGTCCTTATTTGTCCCCTCTGTGTATAGCCCCTTGTGGGTAGTTAAGAAATAGGTATTTCGTCTGCCGTTACGTTCTGAGTTCAAATTTCGCAGAGATCGACTTTGCCTTTCATCGTTTCGGGGTCGATAAATTAAGTACCAGTTACGCACTGGGGTCGATATAATCGACTTAATCCGTTTGTCTGTCCTTATTTGTCCCCTCTGTGTATAGCCCCTTGTGGGTAGTAAAGAAATAGGTATTTCGTCTGTCTTTACGTTCTGAGGTCAAATTCCGCAGAGATCGACTTTAACTTTCATCCTTTCGGGGTCAATAAATTAAGTACCAGTTACGCACTGGAGTCGATATAATCGACTTAATCCGTTTGTCTGTCCTTATTTGTCCCCTCTGTGTATAGCCCCTTGTGGGTAGTAAAGAAATAGGTATTTCGTCTGTCTTTACGATCTGAGTTCAAATTCCGCAGAGATCGACTTTGCCTTTCATCGTTTCGGGGTCGATAAATTAAGTACCATTTGCGTACAGGGGTAGATCTAATCGACTGGCCCCCCCCACCTCCCACAAAATTTCGGGCCTTGTGCCTGGAGCAGAAAAGAGCAGAAACGGATTTAATGCAGGAAGCAGCTGGGTTTCTTTCTCTAACTTTTTCCTAGTTTCAAACGTATACAAATTAATAATGTGAAAAACGAAATAGGAATTTTGAAAAAAAGTTTCTATAAAACTAGTTTTTAAACATCAAATGGCTATAGGGCAAGAGGTGGGGGGAAGCACCAGACTTGAATAATGATCCAAGGGGTCCATAGATTAAAAAAAAAAAAGGGGGATTGAGAACTCCTGATCTTTATTCGTTTATTCTTTTACTTGTTTCAGTCATTTGACTGCGGCCATGCCGGAGCATCGCCTCAAGGGGTTTTAGTCGGAAAAAATCGACCTCAGGACTTATTCTTTGTAAGCCTAGTACTTATTCTATTGGTGTCTTTTTCCGAACCGCTAAGTTGCGGGGACGTAAACACACCAGCATCGGTTGTCAAGCGATGTTCGTGGGGACAAGCACAGACACACAAACATACACACACACACACACACACACATACATACATACATACATACATACATACATACATACATACATACAACACACATATATACATATATACACACATACATATATATATATATATATACATACATGTATACGACGGGTTTCTTTCATCGCCTCAAGGGGTTTTAGTCGAAAAAATCGACCTCAGGACTTATTCTTTGTAAGCCTAGTACTTATTTTATCGGTCTCTTTTTCCGAACCGCTAAGTCACGGGGAGATTAACACACCAACATTATATTTATATAATAGAAGACATTCACCCAAGGTGTCTCGCAGTGGGACTGAACCCGAAGCTATATGGTTGGGAAATAAACTTCTTACCACATGGCTATGCTTGCGCCTATTGTTTATTTTATTTTATTTTATTTTACAGTTACTCTATTTTATTTTATTTTATTTTATTTTATTTTATTTTATTTTATTTTATTTCATAACAGCGCCCACTACGATACCTCCACCCACAACAACACCTCCGCCCACTACCACAACAACTCAGCCTACTACCACCACGACTCTGCCTACTACCACCACGACTCTGCCTACCACAACGACACCGATGCCAAAAGATGAACGTGAGTATCGATACGTTTCTTTCTTGAACTGCTTCCATCTGCCCATCTGTCTTTCTGGTGATCTGTCTGTCCGTCTTTTGCCTGCCTGTCTGCCTGTCTGTCAGTTTGTCTGTCTATGTGCTTGTGTGTCTGCCAGTTTGTTTGTTAATCTGTCTGTCTCCCTAATTCCCTTGTGAAACTTGTCCCTTCTCATGTTTTCTCATCCTTTTTGTTCATTCAACATTATACAGCACAAATGGAATTAAACAAAAATACATACGATAAAGATAACCTTAAACATAATAATAATAATATGAAATTAATAATAAATAATGAAGAAACTTCTACACGATGCAATAAAAAACCTTGAAAAAATAATGATAGGCAAAGAACTAAATATAATAATAATAATAAATAAAGACCCCCTTCGGTCATGAGTGACCATGGGTTTGCACCTAGAGAGTTACCCTCTGAGGCACAAGTCTGGGCAAGGTTGTTTTATGGAAGACCAGTAGTCGCCCATGCATACCGGCCTCCCCTCTCCACGCCACCAGTGTTATCCAAGGGAAAGACAAAGGTCGATACAGCTTGGCACCTGTGACGTCGCAACTCATTTCTACAGCTGAGTGAACTGGAGTACTCAATGAAAAATATACAAATCCCCAAAACCAATATATAATTGTAATAAACTACCTAAGAGGAGTGGAGGGAGAGACATTATTTGGTACACACCTCCATTTTCATTGAATGTCAAGGGTCTAGCAAAAAAAGTTTTTAAATATAGTTAAAAAATGTTTTCCTAGGGATCATAAATATCATCATATATTTAATAGATCATCAATTAAAATATCCTTCTCTACAACACCAAACACAGGATCTGTTATCGCCTGTTCTAATAAAAGAAAAATTAACAAATATAAAAATAGCCATAATAATGATGACAATAGCAATAACAATAGTAATAATAGTGATGATGATGGTAATGGTGATAAAAATAAAAATAATAATAGTAATAATAATAATAAGATAAGAACCAATAATTGGAGTTTATGTAATACTCATAATACTGGAATACATAGTCACGTGACCGACCAGACCGTCAGATGTTGTTACACAATGTTCGCATTGTTTTTAGCCTTCAAATGACGTCACCCCGCTGGCTAAGCGAGCAGAAGAAAGAGTGAGAGAAAGAGTGGTGAAAAAGTACAGCAGGGATCACCATCCCCTGCCGGAGCCTCGTGGAGCTTTTAGGTGTTTTCGCTCAATAAACACTCACAACGCCCGGTCTGGGAATCGAAACCACTAGGTGCCCTAACCACTAGGCCATTGCGCCTCCACACTGGAATACATAATAATAATAATACTAATATAAAAAATCTTTAAATTCTAAATACAATACAAGTGAAAATATAGAAAATGCCTTAGACATACACCACAAGATAATAATAATATAAATAATAACTTAAAAGCAATAAATATACGTAATTCTACAACAAATAATAATATAATAAATTCAACAATAATACCACCGACTGCAAATAACCCTAACAATAATAGATACGACATAGCTGAATATAAATACAATGATAAAAATAAGAATTGCTCCTGTAAAAATAAAAAAAAATATGTCCTTTAAATGTCCTTTAATCCCTTTGTCTGTCCTTGTTTGTCCCCTCTATGTTTAGCCCCTTGTGGGTAGTAAAGAAATATATTTATCCTGTACCGGCATTTATTTTTTTAAATTCCAGCCTGTGACAAAAACATAGACGTTAATTTCGTGTTTGACTCTGCAATGTTGGGTGACCAAAGTACAAAGGATGTTATTAGTTTCATCGAGAGTTCGATCTCTGAGAAGGACCTTGATAAAAGCAACATCAGGTTTGGAGCAGTTTCTGGACCTTGCGAGAAAGTGTATGGTAAGTAAACTACAGTTATCAGCTTTTCCAATTAACGTATATCATGGTACTCCGTTGGTTATGACGACGAGGGTTCCAGTTGATCCTGCTCGTGAAATTAACGTGCAAGTGGCTGAGCACTCCACAGACACGTGCACTCTTAACGTAGTTCTAAGGAAGATTCAGCGTGACACAGAGTGTGACAAAGCTGGCCCTTTGAAATACAGGTACAACAGAAACAAGAAGAGTGAGAGAAAGTTGTGGTGAAAGAGTACAGCAGGGTTCGCCACCACCACCTGTCGGAGCCTCGTAGAGCTTTAGGTGTTTTCGTTCAATAAACACTCACAATGCCCGGTCTGGGAATCGAAACTGCAATCCTACGACCACGAGTCCGCTGCCCTAACCACTGGGCCATTCTCTCTGAACTTTTTCTTCTTTTTGACGAAGTGCCATACTCGAAACGTCACAACTCCTCTTTTCCCCATCTTAAACTTCCTCTGGCTGTTTTAATCTAACATATTCATTGTGCACGTTGTTTTGGCTTTTGTTGTTCTATATTTGTTTTTATTTTTTGGCTTGCCTATACACATGCAGATACCTACCAACCTACATACATACATCCGTCCATATATACATATATGAAAAAATAAATAGTAAATGTTTCCTTCTCGAGCCACGCCAGCTTATGGGGGCCGGTTTCCCGGTTTCAGTGGCGTATATATTTCTCCACCTGGACGGGACGCCAGTCCATCGCAGGATGACTCACTTTTGCCAGTTGAGTGGACTGGAGCAACGTGAAATGAAGTGTTTTGCTAAAGAACATAACGGGAATTGAAACCACAGTCTCACGTTCATGAGTCCAACACCTCTAACCACTAAGTCACGCGCCCTCACTCCTACACACACACACACCACACACACACACACACACACCACACACACCACACACACACACACACATATATATATATAACAAAGGCGGCGAGCTGGCAGAAACGTTAGCACGTCGGGCGAAATGCGTAGCCGTATTTCGTCTGCCGTTACGCTGTGAGTTCAAATTCCGCCGAGGTCGACTTTGCCTTTCATCCTTCCGTGTCTGTCCTTGTTTGTCCCCTCTACGTTTAGCCCTTGTGGGTAGTAAAGAAATATATATATATATATATATATATATATATATATATATATATATATATATATATATGTATATAATTTTTTTGCATTACAGGTTTCAATCTGAATACATATGATACTAGAGATGAAATATTAAACCATTTTGATCAAATGCATCAAACAGCCTTCGCGCCGCTCATAACGACCGCATACAACGAATCTTTCCGCGTAGAAAATGGCGGTCGCGTTGGAGCACGTAAGGTGGCCGTGTTTTTCTTGAAAGGAAAAGCGCAAGATCCTGTACTATTAGCTGAAAAGGCGAAATTTGCCAGAGAGCACGGTGTTGAAATTTTTGTGGTTGCTATGGACCAATTGAATTCAAGAACGCTCTTGGAAACTCTCGTGTCCCCTAAAGAAGACGAACATATCTTGGAAGGTTATAACGAAAATATGAAATTTTTGAGCGGTGAGTTCGCGCGCCGCCTCTGCACAAGTAAGTACAGTTTTTACACAAGCCCATTCTCTCACTCTTCTATCTATCTATCTATCTATCTATCTATCTAAATATCTATCTATCTATCTATCTATCTATCTATCTATCTATCTATCTATCTATCTATCTGTCTGTCTGTCTATCTGTCTGTCTATCTATCTATCTATCTATCTATCTATCTATCTATCTATCTATCTATCTATCTATCTATCTAAATATCTATCTATCTATCTATCTATCTATCTATCTATCTATCTATCTATCTGTCTGTCTGTCTGTCTGTCTGTCTGTCTGTCTGTCTGTCTGTCTATCTATCTATCTATCTATCTATCTATCTATCTATCTATCTGTCTGTCTGTCTGTCTGTCTGTCTATCTATCTATCTATCTATCTATCTATCTATCTATCTATCTATCTCTCTCTTTCTATCTATCTATCTATCTATCTATCTGTCTGTCTGTCTGTCTGTCTGTCTATCTATCTATCTGATTGTCTGACACGCACATACGCACACGCACACACATCCATATATAAGTAAATCTATTCATACATACATATATACATACAAGGGACGTGGATCCTTTTATATAAGTCCCGGGGTCGAATTGCTCGATTAAAGGCGGTGCTCCAGCATGGCCGCAGTCAAATGACTGAAACAAGTAAAAGAGTAAAAGAGTATACATATGCATACATATATACTTACACAAACACATCTATCTATCTATCTATCTATCTATCTATCTATCTATCTATCTATCTATCTATCTATCTATCTATCTATCTATCTATCTATCTATCTATACCACTGGTTCTCTACTGGGGTTCTTATGACCCTTTGAGAGTCGAGGCGTGGTTCATATAAGATTATGCTATTGGAGCTTATG
Organism: Octopus sinensis; assembly: GCF_006345805.1. Taxonomy (NCBI): domain Eukaryota; kingdom Metazoa; phylum Mollusca; class Cephalopoda; order Octopoda; family Octopodidae; genus Octopus; species Octopus sinensis. Next base: position 21,722 of record NW_021836349.1, read on the forward strand.
AACAACCAACTGGTTTTACCTCTCCAATGCATAAAATATATTCTAAACAGTTTTTAATAATATTTAAGTATAAAAATAGGATTTCTTTTAACATGGGGGTCCAGTAGAGCAAAGTAAGAACTAGAGGGTTCCATGGGCAAAAAACGGTGAAAACCACTGATCTAGACACATACATAGGTATCAAACATCATACTACATAAATACTTTTTTTTTTTAAACCATCGTCGCTTCTAGAGTATGCATCAAAATTACCAAAAGACAATTAAGGAAAGTTCCATATGAAAAGGGGAGATAACCTCAAAAATCATAGTTGACATGTTAAGGAAAACGATAAGGCTCTTGTAAGAAAAAGAGGGGATAGTCGTCGACACATGTTTCTGACTCAATAACCGTCTTTACCACGGAAGTCGTTCCACATTATCATCTGTAGGTAAAGGATTTAGGCTTATGCAAAAATCCTTGTGTCTGTGCGCGTGTGTAGTATTAAACACACGTGGTTGATCAGTCTATAGAGACACATGTATTTTTAAAAAGTATCTCTGAAAGCTCCCCATCCCCTGTACACATAGATACACACACACACATGAATACACACACACACACACACACACACGCGCGCGCGCATGTATGGCCGCAGTCTAATGACTGAGATACGCGGGAGATAAAGCTAAAAAAAACGAAACTTCCCCGCATCCCTGCATAATGCACGCATGCACACACACACACACAGACACACACACACACCACACACACACACACACACACACAGAGTCACAGATGTGCACACGCACAGATGCGCGCGCGCGAAAACTACCAGCGACAAATGAGAAAATGGCGCATGCGCTGTTGCCAAGGGAGACTACTGTTGCTTCGCGCTGCCGCCGCCGCCGCCGCCGCCGCCGCCGCCGCCCTACCGCCGCTGCGTTCTACAATTGTACATGCAGCTTGTAACGTTCATGCTATGTCTGTCAACCGTTTCAGATCGGGCATAAAGTACATTGATCGGGCGCTGCAGTTCGGCAACCATCCAATCAGGTGAGAGTATGTTAATGACTGAAGATAATAATAAAAAAAAAAACAACAATAAAAAGTAATTTAAAGAAAAGAACAAAAGAGCAAAAAAAAACAAGCCTCCAAAAACAATAACATGAAAAACAACAATAATAATTATAACAAATGCAGCAATAATAAGAACGATGATGATGATGATGATGATGATGATAATAATAATAATAATAATAATAATAATAATAATAATATAATAATAATAATAATAATAGTTGAATTTAACGTACGATAGCGTCTTATAAAGCTAGATTTATATATCTTAAAATAGAATTTGTTGCTAGGTAGTTTAGCTTAATGGTAAAGCACTTGACGCGTAATCGCAGGTATGTGAGTTCGAGGAAAATATAGAGGGGACAGACAAAGGGATTAAGTCGATTACATCGACCCCAGTGCGTAACTAGTGCTTATTTAATAGACCCCGAAAGGATGAAAGGCAAAGTCGACCTCGGCGGAATTTGAAAACAGAATGTAACAGCAGACGAAATGTCGCTAAGCATATCGCCTGTTAGCTAACGATTCTGCCAGTTCGCTGCCAGAATAAAAGAAAATAAATTATAAAAATAATAATAATTTTGGCACAAGGCCAGCAGTTTTTCAGGAAGTCAATTACATCGACCTCAGTACTTCAACTGGTACTTACCTTATGCACCCCCGCTCAAAAAAAAAAAAAAAAGGCAAAGTCAGCCTCGGCGGAATTTGAACTCAGAAAGCAAAACCGGTAGAAATGCCGCTTAGTACTTTGTTCTGCGTGCTCCCTATTCTGGCAGTTCGCCACATTAATAATAATAATAATAGTAGTAGTAGTAGTAGTAGTAGTAGTAGTAGTAGTAGTAGTAGTAGTAGTAGTACTAGTAGTAGTAACAATCCTTTCTAATATAGGCACAAGGCCTGGCATTTGTAGGAAGGGGACCAGTTTTTCACTTTGATCCCAGTATTTGACTGGTACTTAATTTTTCGACCCCGAGGAAGAAAGTCGACCTCGGTGGAATTTGAACTCAGAATATTGCGACGGATGAAATACCTCTAAGTATTTCGTCCGGCGTGCTAACGAGTCTGCCAGCACCACGCCTTCAGTAATAATATAATAATAATAATAATAATAATAATAGTAGTAGTAGTAGTAGTAGTAGTAGTAGTAGTAGTAGTAGTAGTAGTAGTAAATGTAATAACTGTCAAACCCTCAGAAAAATGTAAACAGTATTAGGGTCCAACCTCTCATACTATTATTTCCATCCATTCTTTCTTTTTCCTTGCTTTCTTTTTCCTTTCATTATTTTTACTCCTATTTTCCTTCCTTTTTTCTTTCTTTCTTTCATTTTATCTTTCCTTTTCCTTTTTCCTCCCTTCCTTCTTTCTTTCATTATTTTTGTTCCTTTCTTTCTTTCTTTCTTTCTTTCTTTCTTTCTTTCTTTGTTTCTCGCTTTGTCTCTCTCTCCTCTTCCTTACATTCCCTTCTTTCTTTCTTTCCTTTTCCTTTTTCTTTTCTTTCTTTCATCATTTTTGTTCTTTTCTTTCTTTTGCTGTTCCTCTCTTTGTCTCTC
>NW_021836350.1:0-24913 GCF_006345805.1 Octopus sinensis
GTGTGTGTGTGTGTGTGTGTGTGTGTGTGTGTGTGTGTGTATTTGTGTTCATTCGGTATTTGATGGAAAATCAAGCCGAAAGTTTCCTTTCTGTTCATTTTATTTTATTTTCCTTTAATATTTTACGCTTAAAAAGTAGTTTCATTAAAAAAGAAAATATGTATTCCTTATTGCTGACTATCTCGGAGTTTACTGACTGGAATAGAGGTTTGTAATCATTAAGAAAATGATAACCAATCCAGTTCCTACTTCGAAAACTATTTTGAAATTACAAATTATAATGATAATAATAATAAAATAATAATAAATAATAATAATAATAATAAATAATAATAATAGTAATAATAATAATAATATAATAATAATAGTCTAATAATATAATAATAATAATAATAATAATACTAATAATAATAGTATAATAATAATAATAAATAATAATAATAATAATAGTAATAATAATAATAATAATAATATAATAATAGTAATAATAATAATAATAAAATTAAATATAATAAAGTATAATTAATATAATAATATATAATAATAATAATAACAAATAATAATAATATAGTAATAATAATAATAATAATAATAATAATAATAATAATAATAGTAATAATAATAATAATAATAATAATAATAATAATAATAATAATAATAATAATAATAGTAATAATAATAATAATAATAATAATTGTAACATGAATAAATAAGAATAAATAAATGAAATAAAATTAACATAGCAAAAATAAAAGAATAAGATAAAATTTTGATAGAAAAATAAATAAAATAAAATATTAATAATTGCTGTTTTTTCAAATATATATAAAGTCAAAATATCGAATAAGTCAACTGAAAATGTTAGAGCGGGAAAGAGAAGAAGAGAGGGAGAGAGAGACAGAGAGGGGGAGGAGACGCAGAGAGAGAGAGAGAGAGGAGGGGTGAGTATAGGGAGAGAGAAATAGTGAGAGAGGGTTTTAAAGAGAGGAATAAAGAGATAGGGAATGAGAAAGAGGGAGAGAGGGTTTTAAAAAGAGGAATAGATAGGGAAAGAGAAAGTGTGAAAGAGGAAGAGGGGGAGAAGAGTGAATATCAGAGAGAAAAAGAAGGCGAGAGAGAGAGAGAGAGAGAGAGAGAGAGAGAGAGAGGGGATGAAATTTAAGTAAGTGTCATATTGGACGCCATTTCCCCCCACAAAATCGTTATCTTCCGCTTTTTAAACAGGAATCCGAGAAACCAAAATGGGAAAAGGACTTAAATTATAGGTCCGGTTAAATGATGTACTTATTCCGAAACATATTGCTTCTGATGTGGTTCGCTTCGTTGTGTCTATTTACATAGCATAACCATGCTTCATTTATTCCAGAATTATTACAAATTTTATTACGTTTAATTTTCTTTTTTAGCATTTTTTCTTTAAAAAACAGCGATCCCTATTATCCAGGTTGTTTTTGTGATTTAACAGTCTCCCCACCTTTTTTCCCTCCTCCGAATTTCTTTTGTTTTAATCTTCGATGTGTTGATATGTTTGGTCCCATTTGTGTTGCTTCAAAACACGAACAATATGAAGAGAGCAAATAAACCGGAAAATTTTGTTTTTGTTTTTGTAATAAAGTTATGATGTTTTTAACACTTGCGTGCATCGGCAACAATAACAACCACACCCAATACCACCACCATCATCCCCCCCACCACCACCACAACTAACACCACTGTCAAAACCACCACCATCACCACCACAACTAACACCACCACCACCACCACACCACAACTAATACACCTATCACCACCACCACCACCACCACCACAAACACACCACCAACACCAACACCACCACCACCACCACCACTAACACCAACACCACCACCATACCACTGTAACTACAACATAAGAGCCGCAGTAATAAGACCATCAACAACACTAAAAGCAACCATCCAGAACGAACCAACTCGAGCGTGTATGTGTGTGTGTGTGTGTTTGTATGTGTTTGTGAAAAGAATATAGACGCTGGCGTGGCTGTGTAGTAAGAAGTTTGTTTCCAAAACATATAGCTCTGGTTTCAATCCCACAGCGCGGTGCCTTGGCAAAGTGTCTTCCACTATAGCCTCACGATCGACCAAAGCCTTGCGAATGCATTTGGCAACCGTAAATGTGTTTGTATGTGTGAGTGTTTGTGTGTGTGTGTGAGTGCGCGTTCGCGCGCGTGTTTGTATTTGTATTTGTAGAATAAGCAAAAGCGGCAGATAAATTTTTAGTTTAAAAAAGAATAATGAATCTTTTTCTTAGTGAAACGGATCTATCGCAACGGAAAGCAGGAAATAGTGAACTCGGCGGTGCACCTGGCTTCCCAAATTTAGCACGTTTTCTTTCTACATTAGTAACCTATCCACAGCACTGTTGATTCTTGTTATTATTATTATTATTATTATTATTATTATTATTATTATTATTATTATTATTTTATTATTATTATTATTATTATTATTATTATTACTGTGTGAGAGAGCAGTGCATGCCATCAAAGTGACACTGGGGTAAAATATACGAAGCCCAGTATACTCATCATGACTACCCGTCTGATAAGGGTACACTAGGCACATGCATCACAGCCATATGTGCGCGTCATGGTGATCTCATATCAAGATAAACAGTGCATAACCTTGCAGGTGGGGCCCAGTTAGAATTTTCTTCAGGTCGAGTATCCCATCCCGTTCAAAAGGTCACTGAATCAGGATTGTTTAAGGTTGTTGAACGAACCACCCATGTTTCCAAGGATGAATTATTCAGACCCCAAAGAATCCCTCTCAACACATGGCTATGATGTTCCCCCACTACTTCTGCTCATGATCAGAGATGCACATATCGTCAGCCACTAAGGGACATGCTCAACTGGTTAAGGTCAAACAACTGACAAGCAGATCTGTGGTATTGAGCAGAATATTTGCTGTAGCCCATCTTTTATACCAAGACAAAACAAGTACATGATAACACTTCACAATCTATTATTATTATATTATTATTATTATATTATTATTATTATTATTAGATATTATTATTATTATTATTATGATTATTATATTATTATTATTATTATTATATTATTATGTATCATCATCATCATATCATCATCATCATCATCATCATCATCATCATCATCATCATCATCATCATCATTATATTATTATTATATTATTATTATTATTATTATGATTATTATTATTATTATTATTATTTTATTAGCATCATCATCATCATCATCATATCATCATCATCATCATCATCATCATCATCATCATTATTATTATTATTATTATATTATATCAAATATTCATAGCTGAAAAATATTTTAAAAAATCATTTAATTCTCAGCTCAGTAGATTTAGTTGTAAACAGCTCACTGCTGTAAACATCAAAAGAGTAATATAATCTTCAAGTATTTCCTCAGTTCGCAGTTTGTTGAGGACTGATCTTTCAATTATATATTTCCTTTAGATCTCTATTGTTCTTTAAGCCTATTTTTTGACTTGAAAACAATATTTACATATATCACTTTTCACTCTTTTCATAGGACCATAAGTTTTACTGAAATTTTTCTACGTTTACGTCATTTTGTACTCAAATTTCTTTTCTTTTCTTCTGTCTTACATCAATTGCTACCAGATGCACACACTCTGTGTTACAAGAATTGATATTAAACTCCAGATATCAAAGCGGCGAGCTGGTAGAATCGTTACCTATTTCTTTACTACCCACAAGGAGCTAAACACAGAGAGGACAAACAAGGATAGACAAACGGATTAAGTCGATTATATCGACCACAGTGCGTAACTGGTACTTAATTTATCGACCCCGAAAGGATGAAAGGCAAAGTCGACCTCGGCGGAATTTGAACTCAGAACGTAGCGGCAGACAAAATACCTATTTCTTTATTACCCACAAGGGGCTAAACACAGAGGGGACAAACAAGGACAGACAAACGGATTAAGTAGATTACATTGACCCCAGTGCGTAACTGGTACTTAATAAATCGACCCCGAAAGGATAAAAGGCAAAGTCGACCTCGGCGGAATTTGAACTCAGAACGTAGCGGCAGACGAAATACAGCTACGCATTTCGCCCAACGCGCTAACCTTTCTGCCAGCTTGCCTCCTTAGAATATGAATACCGTAATCCCTCGACTATCACGGGTGTTACGTTCCAAAACTCCTCGCGATAGGTGAAAATCCGCGAAGTAGAATCGGAACTGCACTGTATATATTTTTTAAAATTATTTTTATAATTTGCATATATTTTTCTTTACTATAAATGCAAACAACACCAGAGAGCAATTGACATAATCTTAAATAATAAACTGTGATAGGTGAACTACGACAGGAGAACTGCAATAGGTGAACCGTGATATGACGAGGGATTACTGTAAAGGGAATTGAGTAAGGAATTCAATAATATACCTAATTAAATGTATACCGAAACGGATAATATCTATAGATTGATACGTAATACTATAAACGGAGTACATAATATTTCTGCCAGTAGCAAGTATAGAATTAATATTAATAGGTGTTATTGTAACTGTAAGTGCAAACTTGTGTGTCTCCTTAAAGGACAATGCCTCAGAATAAAACCTAGTTTGTAGATGTGTAATAACAGCTGATGATATTTCTAATTATTTCATAGGGTCATTTCTACTTCAAGTAAAGCTTACGTAATCACCTTTCCTTCTTCAAAAATTGGGGGAAAGGAATTGCCCTAGTGTGAGTCAGTTCATCTGAAATTTAAAAGATAGGGACACTAAATATGATATTAAATGGGCAATTATTAGTAACGCTTCACCATATACTATGGGGAATTCGAAATGTAATTTATGCTAGGAAGAAATATCCCACATCTTTACCTCTAATTGCAGGTTATTAAATCGTAGAAAAGAATTAAATGTAAAACGTACACATTCATTAAAAAATACTTAATATTTTCCATATAAAGATTTTAACAAGAAACCACGTAGATAGAAGCACATATCTTAACCTCGTCAAATGATCGCAAGTTTACTTTCGTTAGGTTTTAACAAACACACTAAACCTCACAATTATAGATCTTTGTGTGAATTGAGACATTATAATTAGAATTTCAACTTACTTTATTCATTGCAGTTAATACTAGATTTCTAATTTTCAGAAAAGCATAAAACTTTATTGCTATAGACTATTCTGACCGCCCAAAAGAAAACGATAATTATTTCCTCTCTCGATCCCTTTTAAATTTATCCATTTATGTAATAAAAACGATAAATGTCGCCCTTTTCAAGCCTAGCCAGGCTCATGGGCCCGGTTTCCCGGTTTCTGTGGCGTATGTGCCCCCCCCAGCTGTACGAGACGCCAGTCCATCGCAGCGTTACTCAAGAAACAGGAAGAGAGAGTGAGAGAAGGTTGCGGCGAAAGAGCACAACAGGGGTCGCCACCACCCCCTGCCGGAGCGTCGTGGAGCTTTTAGGTGTTTTCGCTCAATAAACACACACAACGCCCGGTCTGGGAATCGAAACCGCGATCCTCCAACCGCGAGTCCGCTGCCCTAACCACTGGGCCATTGCGCCTCCACTATAAATGTGCCCTTTTTAAAGCCTAGCCAGGCTCATGGGCCCGGTTTCCCGGTTTCTATGACGTACGTGTTCCCCAGCTGGACGGGAGGCCAGTCCATTGCAGCGTTACTCATTTTTGCCAGCTGAGTGGACTGGAGCAACGTGAAATGAAGTGTTTTGCTCAAGAATACAACGCGTCGCCCGGTCCAGGAATCGAAACCACAATCTTACGATCATGATGCTGACACCCTAACCACTAAGCCACGCGCCTCCACATCTATGTTATATGGTATCATATTATTTTTCACTATGAGAGGTGAGTGATGTGAATGACTCCTAATCTACTTAAGGTTATTTTCTATTGTTAAGCGTATAATATAATCTGTTCGCTTAATATTTAAAAAGGTGATACCGAGTTTAAGTGATACCAGAACTATAGTCATAATGTATTTCGACGCAATCTCTACTGTCATGCACCCTGAGGTTTTATGATCCCTCACCTGGAATTTACTTTAAGTAGGACTATCCAATGCTTCAATCCCCAGTTTACTTCACCCACCCATGTGTGTAAAACTTCAACAAAGTTGCGTAGGAATGTCTAGTTTGGATGAATATGTACTGCGACTGAATCAACTAAATGCACATACCGTAAATCCTCGAGTATAGTCCGCCCTTGAGTATAATACACAGTGGATTTTTAGGGGGCTGTACCTCTGAAAAACCTAAACCTTGTGTATAATACGCACCCCTACTCTAACTTGAGTCAAGGAGGTCTACATAACGTCCTTGGTTTGTAAAACTGTATACAGTAACGTCCTTTATTATTATTGTATACATAACATAATGCAAACGTGTAGTTTTTGTGCTTTTGTTTGCAGAAAAAAAAAGAAATAACAGTAATAACGTTTAATAAATGCTGCTTATTGCAAGTTATGGATGATTCTTTTATGACTTCATTGCTTTCAGGCTTAGCTTAAGGTATTTCGCGCCCCCCCGACATCACAAAATGCGTCTGAATAAACATTGCCGGACAGCAAATAGAGACTCGGACATTGCTTAGAAAATATTTTTCATTTTTAACCTCGTACGCACTAGGGATTTTGACCTTTAAATTTTTGGGAGAAAATTCGGATTATACTCGAGGATTTACGGTAACTGTTTCATCAAAGGACACTAATATGCTAACCCGACAGAAACACGTGTCTGATCGGAATTTAATTAGAATGATACTGTAATAAATAATGTATATTTTTCCATTCTTATATATATATATATATATATATATATATATTTATATATACAAAATTATATATATATATATTTATATATACAAAATTTAGTGGTCAGTCCTCTAAATTTGGTATTTTTTTTTACTTGTTTCAGTCATTTGACTGAGGCCATGCTGAAGCACCGCCTTTAGTCGAGCAAATCGACTGCGGGACTTATTCTTTGTAAGCCTAGTACTTATTCTATCGGTCTTTTTTGCCGAACCGCTAAGTGACGGGGACGTAAACACACCAGCATCGGTTGTCAAGCAATGTTAGGGAGACAAACAGACACAAACACGCACACACATACATACACATATATATAAATACATACATATATATACGACGTGCTTCTTTCAGTTTCCGTCTACAAATTCCACTCACAAGGCTTTGGTCGACCAACCGAAAAACCTTCTTCTTGGGAGAGAATACGCAAGCTTGTGGACCGCTGGAACAAGTGCATCGGAAAGGAAGGAGAATATATAGAAAAATTACGTATATGTTTATCTCCTGCTTTTGTGTAAATACATTGTAAAGGCAAAAGTGTGTACAGTTTTTTTTACTCTCTCTCGTATTTTTAGACGCGATTTAGACAGAAAAACCGGGTCTAGAAAATTTTCCTTCCCGGTAGTTGAATTAAAAGAAATTTCCGATAACTCTCTTTATCTCTTATTTCTTCATTGCCCACAAATGGCTAAACATAGAGGGGACAAACAAGGACAGACAAAGGGATTAAGTCGATTACATCGACCCCAGTGTGTAACTGATACTTAATTTATCGACCCCGAAAGGATGAAAGGCAAAGTCGAACTCGGCGGAATTTGAACTCAGAACGTAACGGCAGACGAAATACCTATTTCTTTACTACCCACAAGGGGCTAAACATAGAGAGGACAAACAAGGACAGACAAAGGTATTAAGTCGATTACATCGACCCCAGTGTGTAACTGATACTTAATTTATCGACCCCGAAAGGATGAAAGGCAAAGTCGACCTCGGCGGAATTTGAACTCAGAACGTAACGGCAGACGAAATACCTATTTCTTTACTACCCACAAGGGGCTAAACACAGAGAGGACAAACAAGGATAGACAAACGGATTAAGTCGATTACATCGACCCCAGTGTGTAACTGATACTTAATTTATCGACCCCGAAAGGATGAAAGGCAAAGTCGACCTCTGCGGAATTTGAACTCAGAACGTAACGGCAGACAAAATACCGCTAAGCATTCTCGCCCAGCGTGCTAACGTTTCTGCCAGCTCGCCGCTTTTTTTCTCTCTCTTTGTCTCTGTCTTTTCCTCACTTTTTGACGATAGACTAAAATCCGAAACGCTTTCCTCATTCTTCTTTCCTACCGCCAATTAAACTGATCAAACTGTTCAATGAATATTTATTAGTTTGTTGGTGTTATTTTTGGAGACAAGAGATAAGAGAGCAAAGACATCTAAGATTCAGGAGTCAACGGATTGAGTCATGACATTAAAATAATCACCTATACAAATATCACAGACACACACACACACACGTGAGTGCGTGTATGTATATAAGGATATATATATATATATATATATATATATATATGTGTGTGTGTGAGTGCGTATACATACTCACAAACGTATGTGTGTGTATATACATGTACGTGTATGTGTATATATATAAGGATATATATGTGTGTGTGAGCGCGTATACATACTCACAAACGTATGTGTGTGTGTATATACATGTACGTGTATGTGTATGTATATAAGGATATATATGTGTATGTGAGTGCGTATACATACTCACAAACGTATGTGTGTATATACATGTACGTGTATGTGTATGTATATAAGGATATATATGTGTGTGTGAGCGCGTATACATACTCACAAACGTATGTGTGTGTATATACATGTACGTGTATGTGTATGTATATAAGGATATATATGTGTGTGTGAGTGCGTATACATACTCACAAACGTATGTGTGTGTATATACATGTACGTGTATGTGTATGTATATAAGGATATATATGTGTGTGTGAGTGCGTATACATACTCACAAACGTATGTGTGTGTGTATATACATGTACGTGTATGTGTATGTATATAAAGATATATATGTGTGTGTGAGTGCGTATACATACTCACAAACGTATGTGTGTGTGTATATACATGTACGTGTATGTGTATGTATATAAGGATATATATGTGTGTGTGAGTGCGTATACATACTCACAAACGTATGTGTTTGTACATATATGTACGTGTATGTGTATGTGCATATGTGTTTGTGAGGTGTGTGCCAGTGTGCGTTGGTATATGTATGAGTTTATATATGTGTATATATGTGTGTCTACACACACGCACACACACACACACGCGCGCGCACGCATAACCTACAAGCTTAGACTTTGACATATCCACCGCCATCACGATCATCACGATCATCACCACCACACCACCAATACCACCACCACCATTACCAAACAACCACCCACCACCACCACCACCACCAACAACAACAACAACAACAAAACAACAGCAGCAGCAACAACAACAACATCTGTCCTCTACGTCTCAGTCCCACGACGTATAATTTCTCTAATACGGAATCGTTTTGACAAGTAATTTCGTAAAGGATTTACAAATTATCAGAAATCAAGGAAAATTCATCAGAAACTTCAATCGTATCAAAACAAATTATATCAGGAAAAACATCATGTCTTCTTACTTTCCTTTAACTCTGGATTTGCTTTTTATCTCCCCCCCCCCTTGCTTCTCCTTTTTGTTTTTGTTTTTGTTTTTTTGTCATATTTTCTATTTAGACGAGGTTTGTGTGTTTGTTTTTCACAACGTTGTCTCCTTTGTGACATCGCATCAGTATCGTCTTTGTCACTTATTCTCTGTCTCACTCCATGTGTGTGTGTGTGTGTGTGTGTGTGTTCGTGCGTGTGTGTGTGAGTGTTTGTGTATACATAAATACGTACATAGATGTGCACACACATACACGTGTGTGTGTGTGTGTGTACAAATATATACATACATGAATTCATTCATACATACCTAGACACATACATGTATATATATATATTTCTTTACTACCTACAAGGGGCTAAACACAGACGGGACAAACAAGGACAGACAAAGGGATTAAGTTGATTACATCAACCCCAGTACATAACTGATACATAATTTATCGACCCCGAAAGGATGAAAGGCAAAGTCGACCTCGGCGGAATTTGAACTCGGAACGTAACGACAGAAGAAATACGGCTATGCATTTCGCCCGGTGTGCTAACGTTTCTGCCAGCTCGCCGACTTACATACATGTATATATGCCAACCAAATGCGCGCACATACACACACACACACACACACACACACACACACACACACACACACACACACCACATATATATATATATATATATATATACACATATCGGCTTCTGAGGTGGTGGAACGCCTTGCCTACAGCAAATCCAATCACTATGCTTTGGTCGGCTCGAGGCTATAGTAGGAGACACTTGCCCAAGGTGCCACGCAGTGGGACCGAACCCGGAACCTTGTGGCTGGTAAGCATGCTACTTACCACACAGCCTCTCCTGCGCCTATATATATAATATATTATATATATATATATATATATATATATATATATATATATATATATATATATATATATATATATATATATATATATATATATATATATAATATTAGGGAGTAAATCCAAACTTACAGGGAAAAATTAGATTTAGGATGAAATCTAACTTTACAGTATAACTATAATTTAAGTTAAACCACTATTATGCATGTATTAAAAATTTATTAAATATAATTAATAATTTTAAATTTTTAACTTTAATCTAAATAATTTAAATTTTGAATTTTATATTTTATATATTTTGTATATTATATTAATTTTATTTCTATGTTTTGGTTTATGTTTTTCACTGTTTGATTTGCATAATAGTGGTATCTCTAATTTTTATAATTTATATATATATATATAATATATATATATATATATATATGAATAAATGAAAGAATGGAGTCGAACGAAGATGTTAACAAAATTCCTTTACTCTCGACATATGTTTCGAAGACAACATGTTTTCATTCCAAAGGAATAAAGGGTGCATTATGCAATCTTCTCATCAGGAAAGAAAGGAAACCTCTCTCGTCAACAAGGCAAACAAAAATTTCGATGACTGCCTATATCCCTTTACGTCACTCTCTCCTTCTCTCTTTCCTTCTCTCATCACTTCAGCAACGATGCGTCGTACAAAATATTTCTTCTAACACATTATTTCTACGATCCATCAACCAGTCATTTCGGTTTCGAAATCTTCACTTTTATTTTTTCTTCCTTTATTTTCTTTTCTTTTATATCTCTATTTTCTTTATTGTATGTATTGGTGTGTTTACTGAGAAATAATCCTTTTAGCTTTTATTTATTTTGTTTTATCCTGTTTACAAGTTAAGGAATTGGTTCGGGAGTAGGAGAAATGATTGACGGTGTCAGCAGGCGTCATTTCCAGTTTTGAATAATTATTGTCATCAACTTTCTTTGAGAACTGTGTTTTGATTTTCACTTGTACAACATCAACTCGTAAGACTGTGTGTACGTATGTTTGTGTATGTGTCTGCATATATGTGTGCGTGTGAACGTGTACGTGTGAGTGTCTCTGTGTTTGTGTGTGTGAGTTTTTATGTATGTATGTATGTATGAATGTGTGTATGTATATATATATATATATATTATGACCGCGTGTGTAACGTTGGCGATTTTGTTTCCTCCGTCTTCCCTTCCTTGGATTTTTCCTTTTCCTATGTTTCTGACGAAGAGCACCGCTCGAAACGTTAAATCCTCCTTCTTTCCTTCTCTCCTGAGCGTCCAATAACACTATACTTGTTCCACGTCCTTGCGTTGTTGTGTTTTCTCTTTGTGTTTTCATGTTTAGATTAAATTTATATATATATATATATATACACATAATATAAATAAGTAACAAAGATGTACAGGAGTCAATTCATTACGGCCTTTTCAAGCGGTTTCATTTAATTGATTGGGTGAAAGGGTATTGGGTACAAATACCTCTACACGGAGTCTTGATGTTCGATTTTCAAATAATATTGTTGGGGTCTGCCGATTATACCGAACTAGCAAGGTACCTCAATTTAAGTACCTAATTCAACTGAATCTTAATTATATATGTATACATATATATATACACACACATATGTATATATATATAAATATATATATATAATATAAATATATATATTATATATATATATATATATAATATATATATATATATATATATATATATATATATATATATAAATATATATATATATATATAATATATATATAATATATACATATATATATATATATATATATATATATATATATATATATAGAGAGAGAGAGAGAGAGAGAGAGAGAGAGAGAGAGAGAGAGAGAGAGCAAAGTGTACGTACGCCGCTATATTTTATATATATAAAAAATACATAAACGGGATTAGAACGCAAAACATCCAGACAGACAATACAAAGAAAGCAAGGACAGGTCATTCAGAGTTTTCTATCCTCAGTCGAGTTCCAGATTATCTTTGCAATTTCGTCTGGTTATACTCGAGTTTAAGGCTTTATTTCCACACACGCCAGCTTAATTTAATTTGTTCTTAGTCGAAAGACACCTGTTGTTATGTCCAGTTATTTGCATTTGTATTTGTGTAACATTCCCCATTTTTTCCGTCCTTGTTTTCCTATACATTCGCTGCTTTCTCCTGAGAAATCTAATGCTCTTAGCTTAGTTTTTACTTGGGGCTGGCCAGTTTGAAGCAATCTCGAATATAACCAGCAGAAATTGCAAAGATAATCTGGAACTCGATTCCGAATGACCCGTCCTTGTTTTCTTTGTATCGTCTATCTGGCTGTTTTGCCTTCTTGTCCCATTTTTGTATTTTATATTACTTTATTATCTCCCCTTCTCCCTAGCTCTCCTGTCCGGCATTCGCCATAATAGATCGCTAGCCACTACACATTCTTTATTTTCTCTCCTCGTTTCTTTCTGTGTTTTTTTTTTCCGTGGAAAAGCGTAGGCTCGAAACATTAAAGACTTTTTCACTTCCCGAGCGTTAAACTATTACATCTGTTTTTTGTTTACATCACCGGTCTTCGTCTTTGTTTTTTTTCGTGAATTCTCCCCTTACACACAACCACACACACATACATATATAATATAATATAATATAATATAATATAATAAATATAATATAATTATATTATATATAATATAATATAATATAATATAATATAATAATATAATTATATTATATATAATATAATATAATAATAATATAAATTTAATTATATAATATAATATAATTATATAGGCGCAGGAGTGGCTGTGTGGTAAGTAGCTTGCTAACCAACCACATGGTTCCGGGTTCAGTCCCACTGCGTGGCATCTTGGGCAAATGTCTTCTGCTATAGCCCCGGGCCGACCAATGCCTTGTGAGTGGATTTGGTAGACGGAAACTGAAAGAAGCCTGTCGTATATATGTATATATATATATATATATGTGTGTGTGTTTCTATGTCTGTGTTTGTCCTCCTAGCATTGCTTGACAACCGATGCTGGTGTGTTTACGTCCCCGTAACTTAGCAGTTCGGCAAAAGAGACCGATATAATAAGTACTGGGCTTACAAAGAATAAGTCTCGGAGTCGATTTGCTCGACTAAAGGCGGTGCTCCAGCATGGCCGCAGTCAAATGACTGAAACAAGTAAAAGAATAAAAGAATATAATATAATATAATATAATATGATATAATATAAACAGCTGTTTGCAACGTTTCACCAAAAAGGAGAATTACGCATGTCACTAAATATGAGTAGGGTGTTAGGAAACATCTATATTGCTAGAAATAAGAGCTAAACCCCCATAATGCTGTTGTTGACGCACATGAATGTAAACATATACACTAACAGACACCATAATCGTCCGAAAAGTGCCGATCAAGAATTCTGAATACTGATGTGGGAATTTCCGTTGCTTCAGCATTTAAGACAGCTCGACTATTCGGCTCTTTCAGGGCCATTGCGCCTCCACTCAATGTTGCTGCTGGACTGTTTTCGTCAGCTACTGATATATTTTTGTCATTTAATACGGTACGTCCATAGGTCGTATGATCTCCCGACGAATATTAAAGTGAATTTGTCTATTAGCGGTGTATCTGCATTATGTATGATACAGAGATAGCTAATATATGTGTGTATGTGCGCGGGCGTACAAGCATATATATTTTTTTTATGCGCCCTTTTGAAGCCTAGCCAGGCTCATGGGCCCGGTTTCCCGGTTTATGTGGCGTATGTGTCCCCCCCCCAGCTGTATGGGACGCTAGTCCATCGCAGCGTTACCCAAGAAACAGGAAGAAAGATTGAGAGAAAGTTGGGACGAAAGAGTACAACAGGGGTCGCCCCCCCATCTGCCGGAGCCTCGTGCGGCTTTAGGTGTTTTCGCTCAATAAACACACACAACGCCCGGTCTGGGAATCGAAACCGCGATCTTCTGGCCGCGAGTCCGCTGCCCTAACCACTGAGCCATTGCGCCTCCACAGAAGTATATATATTCATGTAGATATGCATATGTAAATATATAAACCAATATATATATGTATGTGTGTGTAGACGTGTGCGTTTGTGCGTGTGTGTATGAGAGAGAGTGTGTGCATGTGTGTGTACGTGTTGCGCGAATGTTAACAATTGTGTTTGATATTGTTCATTTTCTCTTTCAAACAGATTATATATAAAGCCACTAATATATTTGAGCCTAGCCTTTTCAGTTAATGATATTTTACATTTCCTTATTACGACTCTAAATTTAATCTGGAACGATGCCGTTCCGAAATCCATTAGCATTAGTTCATACACGCGTCAAAACCTTCTCAGTCTTATCATCGATGTTAGATGATAGCATTAAAGGTCCGTTGTTCACAGTCTTATCCTTGTCACGTTATATATTGGATTGGTGCACTTTTAATAACCAGATTTGAAAGGACATCCATAGACAATTGAAAATTTTAACGTAATTCTGCAACATCTTAGGCGTGTGTCTTCAACTATAACTTCGACGTGGTTTATATTTTTATCAGTGAAATTTTGTAGAACGAAATTGTATTGACGCTCGTTGTATGTATGTTTGTACACATGAATGAGTTCCTTCTCGAGCCATGCCTGGCTCATAAGGGCCGGTTTCCCGGTTTTCTTGGCGTATAGGTTCCCCACCTGGACGGGATGCCGGTCCGTCGCAGGTGAACTGCAAGATGCAGGAGGAAAGAGTGAGAGAAAGTTGTGGCGAAAGAGTCAGCAGAAGTTTCGCCTTTACCTTCTGCCGGAGCTGCGTGGAGCTTAGGTGTTTCGTTCATAAACACACACATCGCCCGGTCTGAGATTCGAACCCGCGATCCCTCGACCGCGAGTCCGCTGCTCTAACCAGTAGGCCACGTGCCTCCACAGTTGTTATATTTGCAGTGAAGTTAGTTATCTCCCACTGTGTTTCCTTGTCCTTTTCAAAATGCGCGTAGCCATTCAGATGTTGATTGCATCGAATGCAGTTACTTAACCGTCTTGAAAGAAACATTGAAGGTTAAAGAAAATAAAATATGCGCAGGAGTGGCTGTCTGGTAAGTAAGTTGTTTACCAACCACACGGTTCCGGGTTCAGTCCCACTGCGTGGCACCTTGGGTAAGTGTCTTCTACTATAGCCTCGGGCCAACCAAAGCCTTGTGAGTGGATTTGTTAGACGGAAACTGAAAGAAGTCCGTCGTATATATGTATATATATGGACTTCATAAATTAAAATAGAATAGAAGATCTGAAATCCACCTGATGAATGTCCTGAGAAGAGACATGAAACAATTGTAGTGGCGAATATAATTTTATTTAATTTATATTAAAATTTTTTTATGTATTGGATTAAGTCTTTCTTTGTTTGATTTGCAAAATAGTGGTTTTGTCTCTAATTAATATTATATAATATTTTACTATAAAATTGGATTCAATCCTAAATCTGATTTTCCCTGTAAATTTCGATTTATTCCCTAATATTTATTATTATTATTATTATTATATATATATATATATATATATATATATATTATATGCGCGTGTGTGTTTGTGTGTTTGTGTTTGTCCCCCTAGCATTGCTGGTGTGTTTACGTCCTCGTCACTTAGCAGTTCGGCAAAAGAGACCGATAGAATAAGTACTGGGCTTACAAAGAATAAGTCCCTGGGTCGATTTGCTCGACTAAAGGCGGTGCTCCAGCATGGCCGCTGTCAAATGACCGAAACAACTAAAAGAGAAAAGAGAAAGAGAAAGAGAACACAAACGCGAACCATTTGTCACTGTGTGACAATGTGTTGATGTATGCACAAAGTGTCGTAGTGCCAGCCGCACTACAAAAGTGTCTGCTAAATGCGTTTCATATTGGTCACCCAAGGATTTCGGGAATGAAATCACTAACGAGAAGTTACGTATGTTGGCTCACAACGGACCGTGACGTTGAAGAGTCGGTGAAATCCTGCATAGGTTGTGCCTTTGCAGCCAAGTTATCACCGGTAAAATTCCAATCGTGGCGTAAAACCGACAGCTGACGGACCAGGCTTCATATAAATTTTCCTGGACCTGTAAAAGGAGCATATTACCTGATTGTAGTAGATAGTTATATTGAGTGGTGGGAAATATGTAGATGTAGGAAACCAACCTTTACAGTAACGATAGAATTTCTTCATGAACTCTCTGCAAGATATGGTGCCCCGGACACCATAGGATCCGATAACGGTACGCAGTTTATGGCGTATGAGCTTAAAATTTATTGCAAAATGCACGCAATTAAACAGATATCTATTCTAACGGGAAGGTTTACGAAAATAAACAAAAGACGAAGGCAGGTGGAGTACAAACAAACAATGTATTAGTATGGCGCTCAGGAATAGAAATAAAAGAAGTCTTTTACGTTTCGAGCCTATGCTCTTCGACAGAAAGATACACAGAAAAGAAACAAGGAGATAAACAAGGAGAGAAAAAAAATCTATTCTACCATATCACAGAAGATCAAACAGGCAGCCGGAACGGTTCGTGGATACATTTAATAGAGTATTAAAGAAATCAAGAAACGAGTTGGTCGATGACGCAGCAGTGATACAGTTCTTGAGGGTTTATAGGATAACACCAAACCCAAACACTTGCTCAGGCAAGCCGCCTGCGGAACTAATGTTTGCTCGAAAAATAAAGTTAATTTTTGGCCAGTAAGAAAAACGAATAGGGAAAACACTAAAAATACGACAAAATATTTTACTATCGATGACAAGGTCTTTTTCAAAATACACAAAAATGGAAAAAAGGTTAGGAAGCCGGAGTATTGACAAAACGAATAGGGAAAACGACGTATGTGATAAGATGCGAAAAATGGGAAAACATAAGACATTTAAACCAGTAAAGAAATAGATATACAGAAAAAACGAAGAGATTCCCATGGAAGTGCTCTACGACACCTTTGATGTTCCAACGACACAAGAAGATGAACTTAGGCGTAGCAGCAAAAGAAAGAGGAAACAAACAGAACGATTCGAAGTAGTGCCTAAACGGAAGAAATATTAAACTTCTCTAGGACGTACGTCTCAAAGAGGGCGGGGTGATGTTTTGACGAAAGTCATTGACACCCCCGTGGGATTGGAAGAATGGACTAGCCGAACTCTTATAAAGAGTAACGTACTGGTAGTGATGAGAGAAGACGTAGGAGTCGTCGGGAGTTTATGGAAGTCGTTGATATTCATTAAGAGTTTGTATTTATTGGAGTATCGTGTTTAATGGAGTATTTTGAAGTACGTCGTGTGAAGACAGTTGTCTCTGTCCCCGCTTCGTGAAGTCTGTATATCCAACGTATACATAGATAGGTAGATATATATATTATATATATAAAATATTATTAGAGACAAAACCACTATTTTGCAAAACAAACAAGGAAAGACTTAATCAATAGTATATGTTGAGGCGTATAGTACTTGTGGGTGTGGGTGAGTGGGGTGGGGTGTTGTGTTGTATTGTTATGGGTGTGTGGTTTACGTGTGTGTATTTGTGTGTGAATGTATAGGTTAAAGGGATTGCTATATAAGTATGTTATAGTGTTTAGTAAAGGGAGGTTTTATCATTTATGTTTTGTGAGTTTTAGCTATCATGGTAGTTTTATAAAAGAATCCATTCATAATTTTTGTGTTTATTTGTCTGTGTGGGGTTGATGGTTAGTGGGTGTTTGGAGTATGTTGAGGTTTATATGTATGTATATGTTGTGTAAGTGGTGTGGGTATTGTATATGTCGTGGGTGTGTGGTTTACGTGTGTGTATTTGTGTGTGAATGTTTAGGTTAGGGGGATTGCTATATAGGTATGTTATAGAGTTAGTAAGGGAGATTTTATCATTATATGTTTTTATGAGTTTTGGTTTATCATGGGGTTTGTTAAGGAATTCGTAGTAATTTGTGTCTATTGCGATGTCTGTTGTTTTATTGCATTGTTTCATTCATAATTTTTAAGTAGTGTTCGTTTTACCAAGTGAATATAATTTTAATTCCATTTATTATTCATTTCTCCGTCATAATTTTAAGTGATGTCCGTTTTCTAGAGCGTGAATGTGGGTTGTATGTGTGTGTGTGGGGGAGTATGAATAAGTATTGTGTTGAAGTATTTAGCTATATTTTATTTTTATAGTTGCCTAGACGTTTTTATGTGTATGTATAGGGATATATATATAGGTGTGTGATTTAGTGTATGTAGTTAGATATGGTTATATATAATTAGGTATATGTGTATGGTGTATATATAGTTTATTATTATATTATTATTATTTTTTTGTTTTGTTTATATTTTATATTATATTTTATATTTAATTGTTGATAGGTTTATTTTAGTTTATATATTGTTTATATATTGATTATTATGGATTATATATAGGTTTATATGGATTATATATTTATATTTTTTCATTCTACTTAATTATTTTAAAATTATTATTTTTATATTTTAAAATATTGATATTTTAGATTGGAAGTCCACCTGAAGATTGTCGATCAAGACAAGAAACAATTGTAGTGGCGGTTTTTTTTGACTATTATTATAATTTTATGTATTGATTAAGTCTTTCCTTGTTTGTTTTGCAAAAATAGGGTTTTGTCTCTAATAATATTTATAATATTTTACTATAAAATTGGATTTAATCCAAAATCTGATTTTTTCCCTGTAAATTTGGATTATTCCCTAATATTTATTATTATATATATATATATATATAGATAGTAGATAGACTAGGTATATATATATATATATATATATCTATATATATTATATATAGATAGATAGATAGATAGATACATAGATATATAATAGATAAATAGATAGATAGGTAATATATATATATAATATATATATATATATATATATATATATATATACCAGATAAGCCACCCATAGTTGGATACAACTCACCCAACAAGAACTCACTACTTGAATAAAACTTGACTTAAACAAAACTTGATTTAAACAGGATTCGAATAATCCTATCAGGTGGTGCTATTAAGTTAGACATGGCCTGGACCAATCTTTGGTCGAAACATATCTAAGTTTATCTAAGTTTATATATATATATATATATATATATATATATATAATATACATATATGGTTATTATAGTGGTTTATAAAGAGATAAACAATACATACTGATAGGAAGAGAGGTAGATACATAAATTGATATTGAATCATGATTGATGATAGATTGATGAATAAATGATTAGCAAAATCGACGGGTGGAAAGAAATAAGTTGAAAGACAGAGATATGTAATGACATTTAGTTGTGTATCGATAAGGCAAAGACGAATAACACAATTACGGAAAATTCAAGGCTTTTGACCGGGTTTCACATAATTATCCGTCCATTTTGTATGTGATTCTCTGATGTGTTCTAAGCGATTCTTGCAGATATCCCGAACTTACACACACACACACACAACACATACACACACACAACACACACACACACACACACACACACACACGCTCGCTCGCACGCACACTTTTGTTTTTCAGTTATCTAATTTGAATAATACAATATAACTCGTTTAAAATTTAATCTTTGATGTTGCTTCTCTGGAAACTGAATCTGTAAAAGTAAATCGACAGACATATTATCTTCTCGAGGAAGAAACCATATACAAACACTTACTCTCTTCAAGAAAGGCCAAATACGTATTCAACACAACCATCATAAGCATCATCATCATCATCGACTTCATAGATCCCCTTCTTCCAGCGTTGTTCTCCTCCTCCACCAACCTCCTACTCTCTTCTTGCACCAACACCACCACTTCAATCCCATCCATTTTCATTATCCTTTTCTCAAGCGCCCACCAATCCCCCCATGCTATTAGCATTTCCCTACTTCCATTTCACCGCCTTAGTGTTATAAAGAGTGTCAAAGGGCGGCGAGCTAGCAGGGCGGTTAGCGCGCCGGGCAAAATAATTGGTTGTATTTCGTCCGACTTTTCTATTCTCATTTCGAATGCCACCGGGGTCAACTATGCCTTTCATCCTCCCGGGTCCGATAAAATAAGCATCAGTGCCTATTTCTTTACTACCCACAAGGGGCTAAACACAAAGAGGACAAACAAGGACAGACAAACGGATTACATCGACCCCATTGCGTAACTGGTACTTATTTAATCGACCCCGAAAGGATGAAGGGCAAAGTCGACCTCGGCGGAATTTGAACTCAGAACGTAACAGCAAGCGAAATACTGCTAAGCGTTACACCCGGCGTGCCAACGTTTCTGCCAGCTCGCTGCCTTAAAATAAGTATCAGTACCTTCCAACAAAACGTTTGGCCTTGTACCAAAATTTGAAAGCGTTATCAAGAGAGTAGGAGTAGAATGTCATTCCAACTGCAATCTCTACGCCCCCGAATTTACTTCGTAGGGATAACTCGGGTCACATTATCCAAAAGGGTCTTTCCATTTTTATAAGGCAGTAACGCATTCAATTAAGGGAGATAATTTGGTTGATATTCCTATCATGCATGAAATCTACGTAGAGACATTTTTCATGAGCTGGATGTCTCCTATACGGGTTTCAACATTTGGCACAAGGCCAGCAATTTCGGTGGTGTAGATGAGTCGATTACATCGACGATAAAGAACTCCCATCCGACTCCCATCATGACTCCTAGGTTCGTTATTTTGTTCCCAGGTCTGTGTTTCAACTCACCAGTTGTGCACTGGGGGCGATCTAATCGACTGGCCCCCTCCCCCAAAATTTCGAGCCTTGTGTCTAGAGTACAAAAGAATTAAGATACAAGGTTTACATCTCAAAGTAGTCAGGTGATACCCGTTTACAATATGCTATGCCTCTGAGACCACTTAGATACAGAGATAAATTTCTAAATAACTTAAAGAAAGACATGTGGCATTATAGATTTAAATAGCAGTTTCTGTGTGTATGAATGAACGAATGGTTTCTTTATATTTAACGATTTAATCTTTTCCTGCCCGGAGTCAGGGATGTTTGAGTTAAGACATTACTAGGATTTATAACATACGATACATATATATATATATATATTATATATATATATATAGGTACGTGTTTGGATAATTCTGTATTCATGTAATGGGCGTGCATATCACTTTAGGGATCTTTTCGGTTTGAATGGCAGTTTTTAAAAATAATTTTCACGTAACTAAACACTTTTAAACTTCGTATACTGGTAGAATGTGTTTATAAAACATCTTTTTCTCTTGGCTTTCTTGAGAAAATTCTATAGTTTGTAAGATATTTGTTGTTGATTTTTCTTCAATTTCTGAATTTTCAACCAATCAATGACGTCTATTGAGGTGAAAACATTCTGTGGCGTATGAATATGTCCCTCGTTTAAGAAACAGATTGGGTTTATTTACATTTCTGAAGAAAAAAGATACCCTTCCCCCACCCATAACCCTAACCCTAACCCTAAAACAGATTGAAATGCAATAGATCGATACTAGGGTCATAATTATGGGTGACAATTTCATATGAC
Source organism: Octopus sinensis (assembly GCF_006345805.1). Lineage (NCBI taxonomy): Eukaryota > Metazoa > Mollusca > Cephalopoda > Octopoda > Octopodidae > Octopus > Octopus sinensis. Next base: position 21,964 of record NW_021836350.1, read on the forward strand.
ACCGCTAGAAAAAACTGCCGTTCAAACCGAAAAGATCCCACTTCCCAAATGGAAAACATATGGAATATGGAATGCTTTACATATTTCCCCCTACCAATAATCGACTGCATTTGGAAGATGCGAATCAGTTTTTGTTTATCCTTGGAGATCTCAGCATTCCTAGGCTTTTATGGAAATTTATTATTCCATAACTTAGTGCTCCTTCCATAATTCGTAGAAACAAAAACCTATAGCCTGCATATAGATCAGTGGTTCTCAACCATATTTTTACCTATGGACGCCCTTGATCCCTATTTTACTCGGGTAGGCCCTCATAACAATTCGAGGTTTTAGAATTTCTAATATATATTTATAATTAAATATTAGTAAGAACATTCCGGTGGCGAGTTGGTAGTATCGTTAGCAAGCAAGGGGAAAAAATGCTTATCGGTATTTCGGCTGTCTTCTCGTTCTGAGTTCAAATCCCCCCGATGTTGACTTTACCCTTCGTCCGTTTTTTTTCAGGGGTTGATAAAATAAGCATCATAATACTTATTTTATCGGACCCGGGAGGATGAAAGGCATAGTTGACCCCGGCTGCATTCGAAATGAGAATAGAAAAGTCGGACGAAATATAACCAATTATTTTGCCGGGCGCGCTAACCGTCCTGCTAGCTCGCCGCCCTTTGACACTCTTAATAACACTAAGGCGGTGAAATGGAAGTAGGGAAATGCTAATAGCACTGGGATCGATGTAATCGACTAAGTCCCTCCCTTAAAGTTTAGGGATTGTGTTGAGGAATCGTATATAAAAAATGAAAATGTTAAAATATTTGGTGAAAGCAATCTATTAACAAAAAGCGCTACATGGACCCACATGAGAACCCTCGACAGTTGCGCATGTTTTTTTTAATTTCTTGTTCCATGCAACTGTATCAGGCTAATTGTGTTTGAACCTGGATGCTGTTTTTATTGGTCTTGTCCACCAGTATTCCATACCTTTAAAAGTGTGGCCGCATTCTGGTTCCTGTGTACTTTGGTATGGTCATCGTAACTCCTTCTTGCTGGTAACATTGTAAATGGTTTTAGCAACAATGTCTTATCAGAAGGTGAAAACCCTTGGGGACCCGCATATGTGTGTGTATATGTGTGCGCGGGGGAGTAAGTGCACAGGTATGAGTGTGTATGTGAGCGCATATATACGTGTGTGTACATGTATCTGTTTATACGCATGCCTACATATGAATGTCCTATATATAATAGCATTGGGCGGCGAGCTGGCAGAAACGTTAGCACGCCGGGCGAAATGCTTTGCCGTATTTCGTCTGTCGTTACGTTCCGAGTTCAAATTCCGCCGAGGTCGACTTTGCCTTTCATCCTTTCGGGGTCAATAAATTAAGTACCAGTTACGCACTGGGGTCGATGTAATCGACTTAATCGGTTTGTCTGTCCTTGTTTGTCCCCTCTGTGTTTAGCTCCTTGTGGGCAATAGAGAAATATATATATATATAATAGCATATGTGTATATGCTTATGAATATGTGTGTCTCTGTTCAAACGTTGATACCCACGTGTATAGGGTAGTTAAATATGTGTGTCTGTGTGTCACAGGTAAACGGCTACATAGAGTGTTGCTTTTCTTCCCCCATTACCCCTTGTCAATTTCAGTCTTTCCTCACCTACAGAGTAAATACAAGGATACACCCCTTTCGGTGGGGCCTGGAAAAAATTGTGGTGAGGCGCGATTCCAAATTTTTTTTCTATTTTTCTTAGTGGGTCGCAGTGTAATGACTGAAACAAGTAAAATATAAAAGAAATGTGAATAAAGTTACGTCTGTGAGATTCAGACGCAGCAATTTCTGTAGCTGTTATGATTCATTCAAAGAATTCCGTTAGTTTTCTACGTTTTAGGCATCGGAGATAACAATGTTATGCTAATATAGGCGTAGAAGTGGCTGTGTGGTAAGTAGCTTGCTTATCAACCACATGGTTCTGGGTTCAGTCCCACTTCGTGGCACCTCGGGCAAGTGTCTTCTACTATAGCCTCTGGCCGACCAATGCCTTGTGAGTGGATTTGGTAGACGGAAGCTGAAAGAAGCCCGTCGTATATATGTATATATATATATATATGCGTGTGTGTGTTTGTGTGTCTGTGTTTGTCCCCCTAGCATTGCTTGACAACCGATGCTGGTGTGTTTACGTCCCCGTAACTTAGCGGTTCGGCAAAAGAGGCCGATAGAATAAGTACTAGACTTACAAAGTCCTGGGATCGATTTGCTCGACTAAAGGCGATGCTCCAGCATGGCCACAGTCAAATGACTGAAACAAGTAAAAGAGTAAGAATAGATATATTTTTTTCCAAAATTTCGAATTTTTTTTCTCATTCATTCCATTTCTCTGTTGGCGAGAAACATAACCAGGTCTGATGTTTACATTCATGCATTGTTTTCTTAGGAATTTTTCCAGAATTTTATTTTAAATACAAGAGAAAATTCTATAAAAAAAAGAGAAAAACAATAAGGTTAGCGTTTAGGGTCAGGGATTATGGAACAGGATTTTGGGGTTCGGTTTTGGAAGGTAGGTTTTAGTGTTTTTAATTTAGAGTTTAAGATTACAATTCGGGTTTAGGATTAAACGGAGATATAATATAGATTATATGAATTTTTAAAAAAAATATTTTGGAGAATCTTCATGTACAGAAATCCGAAGAAACTTTCTGGACAAAAAAGTCCGATAATTGATACTCTAATTATTATCTAATTTGCTCAGAATCTTTTGTATAATGTAAGTTATGTTGTAACGTTGACACCAATTAACTAAGTCTTCAGTCCGAACAATGCCGGGTATTTCGTCTTGTAATTTATAACTTTCTGTATAATCCCCGGGGTGGTGTCACGTCTTCCTTGATATTTCTTCTGAACTAATCCATTGAAACCACTTCTTAAAATTTCCTACACATTCTCCTGTATTTT
>NW_021836351.1:0-10000 GCF_006345805.1 Octopus sinensis
GGAAGAGACCCAGGCGACAGATTCACGGTCAACTACGATTAAGGACAACTCTGCCACAAACATCACCATTGTTTCTTCTTTTTTTTCGCCCCCCCCCTTCGAAAAGAAAAACTCTAGGATCATTTCGGTTTGAACGGCAGTTTATAAAAATAATTTCCACGTAACTAAAAAATTTTAAACTTTGTATACTGGTAGAATGTGTTTATAAAGCATCTTTTTCTCTTGGTTTTATTGAGAAAATTCCATAGTTTGTAAAATATTTGTAGATTTTTTTCTTCAATTCCTGCAATTTCAACCAATCAATGACGTCCATTGAGTTAAAAAAACATTCTGTACCGTATGAATATGTCTCCCGTTTAAGAAACAGATTGGGTTTATTTACGTTTATGAAGAAAAAAATACCCTTCCCCCCACCCCCAAACTCTAACCCTAAAAGAGATTGAAATGCAATAGATGGATACTAAGGTCATAATTATGGGTGACAAATTTCATATCACACCGCTAGAAAAAATTGCCGGTCAAAACGAAAAGATCCAAGTTGTGAAACAACTAATACATTTGGTTGTGCAAATTCTTTGCACGGGATTTTGTGTTTCCTGATTTTGTAAAAAATGTTTTTCGGCTTTCCTAGCCATTTCTGTTTTGAGCATAGCGTCTTCAAGCCATGAAGTCGTCGTTGCAAAGAACGCTGGTCTCCTTGACAACGCTTTTCGAAGTTGATTTCCCTATCCTGCCTTCACCACAGCTTCGTGAAGGGGGGGGGGAGAAATGGAGAAGCAACACAGGTGCAGGTGTGAGCATGGACGCCAACACCGCCGCCACCGACACATGAAGAAATTGGAAGAACCCAGACGACAGCTTCAACAGTCAACTACGATTAAGGACAACTCTGCCACAAATGTCACAACTGTATTTTTTGTTTTTTTTCTTATGCCCCCACACCCTCGAAAAGAAAAACTTTACATTGGATTTGTCCCCTCTGTGTTTAGCCCTGTGTGGCCAATAAATAAATTATCTATCTATCTGTTGTCGGTGCATGGCATTTGTTGGAAATTTTGTATGCATAACACTTGGAACTTCAGAGGGATCTGCACATAACAATCTGTCATTTCTTCTGTTAACTTTTTGATCGTGGTCGAAGTTTTTCTCGTTTGAGAAAAAACAATCAAATTTTCTGCTAGATTTTTCAGTTTGTTTAAGAGCCTTTTAAATCTGATGTAGTGATTTTCTTTTGCCTTTTCTGACAAATTGACCTTTCCTCATCATATAAGACTTATATCTGATGTCTTTATGAAAATTTCTGACTGTTCCGTATGACACATGGAGATCTTTTGCAATTGACCACATGGACCTTTTGGGATTGTAATCAATGGTCTGTTGAACTTGTTGGACAAATTTAGAATGCTATTAATGCTTTGGTAGTGGTGATACGCTTCCATCTTCAGCCTCTAGCATCTTACAAACTTTGTAGGCAAAAGATCTGGCAACTCTTAAAAATCGAGATATTTCTAAATTACTATGCTGAGCCTTTATAACCACAATAGCAGCACGCCTCTTCATTTCTTCAGTGAACTGAGGGTCTGCTATCAGTATTTTCTGAAACAATGATTATACAGAGTTAGCAATAAAAAAGGCAATGATCCAAAAAGGCATGTCCTCAAATACCTTACGCAACTTGGATATACGGATATATGTATATATATATATATATATATATATATAGACTGGTTCGGCCTGGCCGTGTTCTGCCCTTACCTTCGAAACACGCATTGAGTCGAACCTGGGGCAGCTGATGAAGGGGAATTTTCCTTGTATTGTTTGTCCTGTACTCTATTTTTCGTTGTAAAAAAAGTCCGTTTCTTGTTTGATTTTGTTTTCGTTTCTCGTTGTGTTTCTACGTTTATTTGTGGTGTCCTGTACTCATATATTATATATATATAATATATATATATATATATATATATATTATATTATAATATATATATATATATATATATATGCATGTATATATGCATGTAGATGTAAGTATGTACATATATGGTGTATATACGCATATATTTCATTTATTTATTATATTGTTTTATATGACTGAACGCACGCGTTATTTCTCTATTTCTCTTCTCCAAGTAAGTTTTCATTTCAATAATCATGACGCACACTCTTACTCTTTACTTGACCTTTCCTCCCTGCCTGTCTGTCTTCCTATCTACTTGTCTCTCTCCTTCTTATTTTTCATCCTTTCTGGTTTCTTTCCCCCCTCTTTCTCTCTCTCCTTCTCCTCCTCCTCTCCCTGGCCGTTGACCAGAAGGCTACTAAAACTTTCTTTCAGCTTCGTGTTTCAACAAGCATACATCAACTTCCCTGTCTTTCGCAAGCCGATTTTTTACATGCGTTCTAACTAATTTTTCCACCGTCTAGGCCTAAAGAAGACCTTATTGTTGGTTCCCTGTCCTGTTATTCTTTATTTGTACTATTTTTTCTACTGATTTTTCTTAATTTGTATTGCATTTACGTCCTGTTCTTGTCACTTGTTTTATCCCTCTGCAAAAGAATTTTACTTAATTCCTTTTGCAGGAAGGATTGCTTCGGCCTGGCCGTGTTCTGCCCTTACTTTCGAAACACGCATTGAGTCGAACCAGGGGCAGCTGATGAAGGGGAATTTTCCTTGTATTGTTTGTCCTGTATTCTGTTTTTCGTTGTTAAAAAAAGGCCGTTTCCCTGTTTTTTCGATGTTAAAAAAAGTCCGTTTCCTTGTTTGATTTTATGTTTTCGGTTCTCGTTCTGTTCTACGTTTATTTGTGGTGCCCTGACTCTATTCTGACTCTATTCTGACTCTATTCTGACTCTATTCTTTTATCAATAATTATATACTATTATATATATATATATATATAATATTATATATATATATATTGAGAAAAAGATAGAGTCAGAATTTTGGATAATTTTTTATTAACGCTTTTGATCGTTTATCGAACTCGTCAAGATAATCAAAATGGTATGACAGAACGTTTCGTTGTTCATTTATCTGAATCGGATGTTTTTTTTTTTTGATTTTCCTCTTTTCGTCTTCTAAAGACGACAAAATATATTTGTTTTTTGGGGGAGGAATTAAAGAAAGAGAGAAAGACAAGCAATGACTTATCCCCTCAATCCACAATTTCAGGCTTTGTGCCTATTTTAGGATTATTGGGTTATGTGGGGGGGGGGGGTCTGTGAGATATCAGTGTGCTCTTGTTGCATCACGAATGCTTTCCCACTACGTATGGACTTCATTCAACCGTGACCTAACATCTGTTTCCAACACCTCTTTTTAGCAGCAAAAATAATCTTAAGACATTGTTGAAAGATGTGAAGTGGCATCACACTTGTTGGAACGTTAGTGTAAGTCAGAAGGTTCATACATGTATATATAATTATATATGAATATATACACACTATATATATATATACACACACATATAATATATATATTATATATAGATATTATTATATATTCATATATATATATATATATAATATATATATGTATATATGTATATATATATGTATTAAATACATATATACATTATATATATATATTACATATATATGAATATATATATATATATATATATATATATATATATATATGGATATATGTGTATATATAAATAATATGTATTATACATGATGCATACTATTGTATACATATATATATATGTATTATATATATATGAATATATATATGTAAATATATGTGTATATATATATATATGTATGCCTTCATATATATATATACCGTATATATAATACATATATATACATATATATACAGATATCACATATAAATATATATATATATATACATATATATACATATATGCATATATATACATATATATACACTATGCATTTATATATATATATCTATATAATATATATATATATATATATATATATATATATATATATATATACATATATTGTATATGTATGTACCTTTATCTATCTATCTATCTATCGGCAGACGTCGATATATGTATGTCTAAGAATACACATCTGTTGGTCTGCCAACTCATTGTTCTAACCTGTATATATTTGAGCATTTAACACACACACACACACACACACACACACACCACACTCACACATATATACCTATCTTGTACTTCACAATGCATCAATCAGAGCCGGGTTACCACCAAATTTCGCGCCTCCAACCCACAAAAGATTAGCACGAACGAAAATCACAACTTTAGATGTCCAGTTGATAAAAATTTATAACGACCGCAACATCAACATCTGCATGAAAAACAGAGCCATATAAATAATAACGATAACCACAACAACAATAACAATAAAAGTGGGAGCAAAGAAATTGCAAATAACCGAAAATGAGGGAAATAAAATTGTTTGTAGGGAGGTCCGTGAGGATTGAAGGTTTTATAATGAAAAATTTATAACAGAGAATGCGAGACAAAATGTCGGTACGATTTCATGATATCAAAGCGGTAATCTCTTGTCAAAATGGCGCAAACGATATATCCATATACTTATACATATACATACACATAATACGTATATATATAATATATATATATATATATATTATATAATAATATATATATATTATATATATATATATATATATTATATATATATTTATATATATAATATATATATGTATGTATGTATGCATATATGTATATATTTGTCCACGCATAATGTATTTGTGTACAATAAATATTTCCTTAACAAAAATACCAAACATTAGCTTTCTTTCTACTGCTACTTGTATGATTTATATATATCTGATCATGAGGATCCTGTTTAATATCTGGCGGTGTAGAGACGTGTGTATGACTGTGTGTGTGCCTGTGTGTGTGTCTGTGTGTGTGTTCGTGTGCGCGTGCGTGTATATATATATTATGTGAGTCAATGTGTGTATGCATTAATGAAAATGCGTAAATACATTATATGCAATATATAAATGTGCCGATAGGTATATGAATATATTATATATATATATATGTGTGTGTGTGTGTGTGTGTGTGTGTGCGCGTGTGTGTGTGTGCGTGCGTATGTGTGTGTGTGTGTGCTTGTGTGTGTGCATATGCACATATATATATATAACATATATGTATATGTATATATATATATATATATATATATATAAGGTGTATATTTATACTTATATAGAATAGTAGCTAGGTGTATCGATTGAATAAAATATTGGCAGACAGACATTATAAATTGTACTTAAAATACAGCAATTTCGCTTCAGTTTTTACGTTCGCATTTCTCCTCTCCTTTTCCTCCCTCTACGCCTCTCTCTATGTATTTATACATATATGCATATATGCATATATATATACACACACACACACACATATATATATATATATATATATATATATATGATATATGGTTTTGTATACATATGTAAATAAGTATACCCGTTAATGTTTTCGTTTTATGTTCACTTCTTAAAAAAAAACAATGTTACATTAATCTAATGGGTTATTTTTTACTTTTGTAAAGTACAAATTTGTTATTGTTAAACAAGAAACACGATTGTTCAACTGGTCGGAACTTCGAAGTCACTGTCCATAATATTCTTGTTTAAGATATATATATATATATTGTGAGTGTTTATTGAACGAAAACACCTAAAGCTCCACCAGTCTCCGGCAGCTGGTGGTGGTGAACCCTGCTGTACTCTTTCACCACAACTTTCTCTCACTCTTTCTTCCTGTTTCTGTTGTACCTGTATTTCAAAAGGATCAGCCTTGTCACACTCTGTGTCACGCTGAATCTCCTCGAGAACTACGTTAAGGGTACACGTGTCTGTGGAGTGCTCGAATACTCTGGAAGGTGCTCGAAAAATAGAAGCTGTTACCCTAGTTCGCTGGTAGTGATCAGCTGACACTGTACTATATATCCAGCGTTAGAAGCTGTGCAAAGGCAATAATAATAAATAATAATAATAATAATAATAATAATAATAATAATAATAATAATAATGATAATAATAATAATAATAATAATAATAATAATAATAATAATAATAATAATAATAATAATATTCAGTCAAACCGCGTGGCAACTCGGGCAAGTGTCTTCTACTTTAGCCTCGGGCTGATCCAAAAACCTTGTGGGTGGATTTGGTTGACGGAAACTAAAAGATGCCCGTCGTATTTCTACGTATATATATCTATGTATGTGCTTGTTTGTGCGCGCGCGCGTGTGTGTATGCATGTTTGTGTGTGTGTGTGTGTGTGTGCCTGTGTTTGTCCACCAAAACCACTATCCCTTGACAACGAATGCTGGTGTGTTTATGTCCCCGTTACCGGCAAAAGAGACCGATAGAATATGTATGAGGCTTACAAAGAATAAGTCCTGCGGTCGATTTCTTCGTATGAAATCCTTTCAGGCAGTGCTCCAGCATGGCTGCAGTCAGGTGACAGAAGCAATTGAAAGAATGAAAGAATACAAATACTCATCGTATTGCTAAGAATATATTAAGGAAAATATAGACAAGAATCCTTTGGAGGACAATTTTTTCTTCGTCTTTCTATATATAATACATTAAAAGTCAGTTACAATATTGCTTGCTTGCAATGTTACTCAGACAAACTGGTGCATAATAGGAAAATACTATGAATTAAATTTACCCTGAAATGTTAATAGAAACAGAATGAAACAAGTTTCGCGTAAAATGGAGCAGTAGTTAATGAGATATTCGCGGCTTGGGGTAAAAATGCTCCAAAACGGTTCATAATGGGAAAATGTTCCGAATTTAACTTCAACCTGAAAAGGAAGAAACTCTAACCTTTCGATTAGACTGATTTGACAACGAAAAAATACGTTTTGTGTTTTTATAGTTAATATATATACATACAACCTTCGACCGAATAACAGTCATATGCACAACTTGAACAGACACACGTATCAATGCATAAACACACGTGTACATATACATACGCAAACACACACACGAAGATACGTCTACACAGTTACATACGTAAATGCTCACATGCATACATACTTACTTAATACATACATACATGCATACATACAGATTATATACATGCGTATATGTGTATGTACATGCATACGCTTGTACACATCTGCATAGGTATATGCGTATAAGTATGCATGCACACATACACACACACATACATATATACATACATACATTTATATATATTTATATATATACGCAAATAAATATTATGAACTTCGTAACCTCGGTGTAAAAGTTTTTCCCTAGGGTTTTGTCCGAGTGCATTCAACATTATCTCACCTTCAAAGATTTGGCTGCTATTTCTAGTACACCCTGCTACTACATAGCAGCTACTTGCGATAATGGATCCGACATGCTTGTTACGTGGTAGCAGGACGTGCAAGAAATAGCAGCCAAATCTTTCCTTTTCTGGGGCAAAGGAGCCATTTACGCCTGATTTCGAAGTCACATTCGTTGAAAGCAAGCGAAATAACCTGGAAAAAAGACCCCTACGAAACACAACTCCGTTGCTGGGAAACTGAGTTTCCCGATGACCCAAACGGGTCACGCGTAGTCTATTTCTATCTAGTCTCAGTTCAAGAGCTGTGGCCATGCTGGGGCACCTCCATTTGGTGTTGCTACATGATTTTACTTCACGAATGCTTTTTAGTAATTGCTATTTGGTGCATGAGAGAGTTCGATGCAGCTGCCCTCATCTGCACCTCCTGCCGTGAAGTTGGTTCTTTTTTTTTTAATGTAGACCGGAAATGAGCTTCAGTTTCGTTGACAAAGTCCAATACTCACCCGTAAGTCACCCAGGTCTCTACTTTGAGTTGAGGACTCATGACAAGTAAATATTAGAACGCATTTAAAACCATACATTCTTATATTTATACACACATGCGCGCGCTTACATAGATGTAAATATTCAAATATATGAGGGGTGAGTAGCTAACACAGTTAATTCGATTCCAATTCCAAAAGAATCAAAAACCTTTTGAATAATTTGGCATCTGTAAACCTTCTTAAGAACAAACGCAAGAATTTCAACCCTGCACTCCACCCCACCACCACCCACACTCATACACACGCACACACACATACAGATACATATACACATACACACTTCCCCCATTGCATATACATCCACATATTTACAAACATATAAACAATATGTTCTACATTCTGTTTTACATGTGTTCTACGTTTTAGCGTTTTCCAATTTGACATTATCGTGCATCCATATAATTGGCGAAGAAGCCGCGTAAACTGTTCATAATTGCCCAGTGTTTGTTGCTAAATTAGCCGTACATAAGAAACTTATATGCTTGATTCAAGCCCATGCTGTGTTGTTCACAGATACAAGGCAATCAGACGGAGGGTATGGGAGGCTCTGCGTGCCAGACAATCACTCCTGCTGAGATACTGCGAATGTGTGTGGGTGTGTGTGTGAGCGAGAGAGTGAGTGTGTAATTGTGTGTGTGTTTGTGTGTGCGTATGTACGAACATGCGGACACACTTCTATATACACATACATATGTGTATGTACCCCTCTGTATGTGTGTATGTGTTTGTGTATACATACATACATATATATATATGTATATATATATATATATATATATGTATATATATATATATATATATATTTATGCATATATATATATATGTGTGTGTGTATGTGTGTGTATGTATGTATTTATGTATATAAAGTTTTCGTGAATGCATCTGTGTGTGTGGCATATTGAGCATATCTACATTTGTTTTTGCATTTGAGCTAATCTATCTATCTATCTATCTATCTATCTATCTATCTAGCTAGCTAGCTAGCTAGCCAGCTAGCTACTTACCATCTTAGCGAGTTATCTGTATACATATATTCAATATATATACTTTGAAATTTAGAGGTATGTCAATAGACAACATATATATATATATATATGTATATATATATATATATATATATATATATATATATATAATATATATATATATATATATATATATATATATTATATATATATATTAGAGTATATATAAAACCATACGTCCTTATATTCATACACACACACACACACATAAATATATTTCGTACGTGTGCCCCAGAAAATGGTCAATGAAGAAGAAGACCGAACTCAACTCCAGTCTGATCTACATGCTGTGAGTCAATGGGCAGACAAAAACAAAATGCAACTAAACGAGAGAAAATTTGTGCTGATGCATTTTGGAAAAATGACTACACTAAAACATCCATACTCTCTTCTTTTAAGGAAACCCCTCACAGCATCTAATAATACCAGAGACCCAGGAGTAATTGTTGATAGCAATCTCAGTCGGAGTGCCCACATCAACAATAATGTCGATATAGCTCGTAGGATGAGCTCCTGGATCTTAAGCACCTTCCGTCCCAGAGAACAAGGTGTCACCATTCCACTTTTCTCCTTTGTAAAGTCACACCTCGAATACTACTGCCCCCTATGGTCTCCCCATACCAAAGAAAGCATCTCGAAGATTGAATCAACCCAGAGGGCATTCACTAAACGAATTAAGGGCATGACTAATCTCGATTACTGGAGCCGTCTTAAAGCGTTGAAACTCTACTCTCTCCAGCACCATACATCATTTCTACGATGTGGAGAGTATAGCGACTGCATTGCGCAAACGACCTGAAGATTAGCTTCAAAATTCATCCAAGCCTAGGACCACGAGCCATACGTCCCCTAGCCAACACATAAAGGATCACAACACATAAATACACTGCAATACAATTTCTTTTCCTCAACAGGACCTGCCCTATTTAACATTAACCCCAAAAGATCAATAGGGAAAAGGATATAAAAAAAGAACACAACTTTCAAATGCATGTATATATATGTGTGTGTGTATTTATAAATATATATACACACATACATTTATACATATATATATACATTGTGCCCCGGTGGCACAATCGGTTAGCGCGCCGTACTTATAGAGAGTACCTTCGCCGTGCGAGTCACGGATGAGGAATGC
>NW_021836351.1:15000-22500 GCF_006345805.1 Octopus sinensis
AACAAATTCCATCTATTACAAATAAAGAGTATAGCTTTGAAGTCGAAGATTTCAAGCAGAGACAAAATTTGTATATCGCCTGAGGAAACACTACTAGATCTCATTTTGCAAACGCACAGTTGCATAATGTAAAGGCTGTATCCTTAGAGAACTACGTTGTGTCGAAACAACGTAGTGAATTATAACCAAATGTCCAAATGTACTCTTTCCACTTGTCTCCAGTCTCTTCAATTTTATATTCACACACATTGAAAACCCAATTTTACGGTTCGAAGAATATAATAATGCTACCTATAGGCGTAGGAGTGGCTGTGTGGTAAGTAGCTTGCTTACCAACCACATGGTTCCTGGTTCAGTCCCACTGCGTAGCACCTTGGGCAAGTGTATTCTACTATAGGCTCGGGCCGACCAAAGCCTTGTGAGTGGATTTGGTAGACGGAAACTGAAAGAAGCTTGTCTTATATATGTATATAAATATGTGTGTGTATGTGTGTATGCGTGTGTGTGTATGTGTGTGTGTGTGTGTGAATACGTTCGTGTGTCTGTGTTTGTCCTTCCAACATCGCTTGACAACCGATGCTGGTGTGTTTATGTCCCCGTAACTTAGAGGTTCGGCAAAAGAGACCGATAGGATAAGTACTAGGCTTACAAAAAATAATTCTTGGGGTCGATTTGCTCGACGAAAAGGCGGTGCTGCAGCATGGCCACAGTCAAATGACTGAAACAAGTAAAAGAGTAAAAGAGTATAGTACTACGTTATTCTGAAACAAGCTCTATACAGTACTTTAACATGTTCCTAACGTAATACAACATAACTCTCTGTCTGTCCGTCTCTCTGTTTATTTTTACAGTCATTAGATTGCGGACATGATGGGGATTTGCCTTGAAGAATTTTCAGTCAAATTTATCGACCCCATTAATTTTTCTTTCTTTTAAGCCTGATACTTATTCCATCGGTCTCTCTTACTGAACATTTAAGTTATGCGGACGTAAACACACCAACACCGGCTGTCAATCGGCGGTGGGGCGCCAAACACAGATACACACAGACACAGAGAGACAGACTCAGGCACACACACACACCATACATATGTGTGTGTGTGTGTGTATATATATGTATATATATATATATGTGTATATATGTATATATATATATATACATACACACACACACATACACACACACACACACACACACACACACACATATATATATATATATATATATGCATATATATCCATTTATGTATGTATGTATAGTGAAAAGAAGCTTGCTTCGGATTCAGTCCCGCTGCGTGGCACATTGGGAAAGTGACTTCTACTATAGCCTTCGGCCAATCATTGCCTTGTGAGTGGAAATGTTTGATGGAAACTGAAAGAAGCCTGTCATAATTATATATATATATATATATATATATATATATATATATACGGGCTCCTTTCAGTTGCCACCTACCAAATCCACTCACAAGGCATTGGTCAGCCGAAGGCTAGAGTAGAAGACCCTTGCCCAATGTGCCATGCAATGAGACTGAACTCGGAACCATATAGTTGGGAAGCAAGCTTCTCAACACACAACTACTCCTGCGCCCATCTATATATATACACACACATACACAGACACAGACACACACCACACACACACACACACACACACACACACACACACACACACACACACACACACGTATATATATATATATAATTATTTTTGTTTTTATTATTCTGATATGTTTCAATATATAAGTAAAGCTAACTAGCAAGGGCAAAAGGAAGTCAATAAAAAGGGACGAGACGGGGTAGGGATTAGGGAAGGAGAGGAGAATAATGGGGAGGAGTGTTGTAAGGCCTTTAATCTCTTCATCAGAACACTCAACAAGAACGAAGAAATGGCAACGACAATGTTGGAATTCCTTGTTCCAGTTTTAAAACCATGTTTGCCGTCTTTCCGACTCTTGTATGATTGAAGAAAGGATGTGGAAGTGAGTGGGAGAGATAGGGAGCCGGTAGTAAGGGAGAAGAGGGGTGACAGAGGAAGAAAGAGAGGGAAAGTGAGAGTGAGTGAGAGAGACATATATACGTAGCGAAGTGATAAGCATTTTAAGCACGTTTGCCCTCCCTCTCTCTTTCTCTGTTGTGCGTGTATGTATTTGTGGATACACACCCACCCACACAGACACCCTCCTACATACATATGAGTTTGGGTAAATGTATTATCCGAGCAGATACCGTATTGGCTCTCAGCTATTTTCCAGTTGACGGCTAACCACTTCGATCAGGATTTAATAGTCTGTGACTATTAGTTGTTGGTAGTCAGTCCGTGAATTCTTCCGATGGGTAATTCCATGTACTCCCCACAAGACGGTAAAACTTGTCTGGAGTATATATTATTAAGAATAAAATGAACGGAGAATTGTCTTTCCACAAAGTTAATTTATTATTTTATATAGCACGTATGTTTGTCTGTGTTTAAATATATATATATATATATATATATATATATATATATATATAATATATATATATATATATATATATATATATGTATGTATGTATGTATGTATGTATGTATGTATGTATGTATGTAGTCAATTCCCAAAATTTCAGAGAAAAAGAAAAGAAATACAAACAAACGCTTGGACTTGGCAGAAGCAATGTATAAATAAGACACCTAGAGAAAGGAAGGAGTCTTACGTACGTTTCGAGCATAACACTTCTTCGGAAACAGGAGGGAACAGGAAGTATATATATATATATATATATATATATATATATTATATATATATAATATATATACATGTAATGGTGTGTTATGAGAATTTATGGAAAGGTATCCCTCAGAAACTCAAAAAAATTGTTAAAGATAGAGAAGATTAGAGAAAATGTTAAAATTTGAGAAGAATTTTTGTACATGCATACGATCGTTTCGAATAGCGATATTAACTTGTAAATAACATGATGGAATAATTTAGATCCATTATTTAAACTAAATTAAATTAAATTAAATTAATTCCCTATCACTTTCCGAATCTTGTATGATTGAAGAAAAGATGTAGAAGCAGAGTGAGTGAGAAAGATAGTAAGAGCCGATAGTAGGGTAGAAGAGGGATGAGAGAGGAAGACAGAGAGGGAAAGCGAGTGTGACTGAGAGAAACATATATACGTGGCGAAGCGATAGCTTTTTAAACAGGTTTGCCCTTCCTCTCTCTTTCCCTGTTGTGCGTCTATGATTGTGTGTGGATACACATCCACCTGCACACCCACCCATTCAAACCCCGCCACATATATATTAGTAATTAATTGAACTTAATTAAAATAATTTTAATTATTCTACCATGTTATTTACTTATTAATATCGCTGTTTGAAACGATCGTATGCATTTATTAAAATTCTTTTCAAATTTTAACATCTCTTCTCATTCTTTTAACAATTTCATGAGTTTCTATGGGATACTTTCCATAAATTCTCATAACACGCCTATAGATTTAATAATTTCATATTCGCAAAAATCTTACGGCAGCAAGCTACCAACGAAATATGAAGAATCATTCAGATCTATATTTAAGAAATGAGAATTATGAGTTCGATTCTAGACAGTGATCTGAATAATAATAATTATAACAACAACAACAACAGCAGCAGCAGCAACAACAACAACAACAACAACAACAACAACAACAACAATAACAACAACAATAATAATAATAATAATAATAATAATAAGCTAGATGCGAATACGCCAGAAATCATATTGAAAGACTTCAGACAAAAATCATGCCTCCTCATTGATATGACTGTCCCAATCGATATAATTGTATCTGTCAAGACCTACTAAAAGCTAAGCAAATATAAAGATCTTGAAATAGAAATCAGCAAAATGTGGAACCTGAAGACTAAAACAATACCTGTTGTCATAGGTGCCCTGGGAATGATAGCAAAAGGGGCTGATCGCTACCTAATTCAGATACCAGGAAACCCCAAAATGGCAGAAATTCAAAAGATAGTCCTCATGGGAACTGCTCATATCCTGCACAAAATACTTTCTATGTAATCTCAAGTTTTAAAACAAACATGTCGAGCTGACATTATTATTATTATTATTATTATTATTATTATTACTAATAATAATAATAATAATAATAATAATAATAATAATAATAATAATATAATAATAATAATAATCGTCTCTTTATTGGCAACAAGAGCCGAACGCAAAATAAATAGGGACAATATAAAACTGGGGATACGTGGGGTTTAAAATAAAAGTCGAGTAAACAATAAAATAACATTGACAACAATACAATGAAATAATAAAACTCCCCTAAAAAGAAGAGTTCTTCGCAAGGACAACCAAGGGACCCAAACATTCTGGTTACCCCGACCGCCAGGTGCACCACAGCCGACGTTTCCTTCCTGAAAACCTCTAGTTTACAAACGAATGTTCAGTGCAAGTTCATTCATACGGGCCATCCTCGCCACATGAATCCACATTTCAACATATTTATTCAGGGCGAGGGGTGGCGGAACGTTCCTGTCTACTCTCACTTTCCTTTGCAAGTGGAACTTGAAAATATCGATGAGGGCCGAAGAGGAAAGTGTCTGTCTTCAGTCCTTTCGTCCACCACACTACCTCTATTACCATAGCCACCAGACAGAAGAAAACTACTTTTTCTTCCCGGTCAAAGGAAGACGGCGGGGCGATCGTCACGATGGACTCGACTGATAACCGGATTCGTCCTACACGCGACCACAACTGTTCGACAATACTCCACAAGTCAGTAATGCACGGATACTGGACGAGAGCGTACAGTACTGTTTCGTCGCCCTGCAGAAACCTCAGCCAGGTTCGTCGTGACAGCACCTCCGAGTCTGTAGAAGTCAAGTTAAGCGGGATTCGAACTCAGAAGATGAACAGGAATGAACTTAACGATTATGCAACGTGATTTTTTTGAAAAATAAATATTTGAAGAATTAGCCCAAGGCCATAAACAAGCGAGTGAGAGGAAAAACGTTCTGGTGTTCCCAATCCCAAATATGTGACTGGTATTTATTTTATTTTATCAAATTCAAAAAGATGAAAGCTAAGGACGGCCGCGATGGGCGGTATGAAACCGGAATGTTAAATAAAAAAAAGAAAATTAACATAAGAAATAAGTAATATATATATACTACATATACATATATACATATATATATATATATATATATATATATATATATATATATATATATATTTCACTCTTTCTATTATATATATATATATATATATATATATATATATATAATTATATATATATATATATATATATAATATGAAATGCAAGAAAATGCATAGAACAAAGAAAATTAGCGGGTGTAAAAGAATCTTCCCACCCTGTTGAAAACAAATAAACAATTATGCACAAACGCACACACGCACATACACACACGCACACAAACACACACACACACCCACACACATACAAAGACACACACACACACACACACACACACACACAGAGAGAGGTACACCCACACACGGACACACTCATAGACACACACACATACACATTCACGCATACACTCTCTTATCCAGAGACACACACACACACACACACACTACACACTCTTCCATTCTCTCTCACATATGTACCTACACGCACGCACGCACACACATGCATAATGCATACATGTATACGCACTTGCGTATCAAGTGTCTGAGTTAAAATGTAAAATATACTTGCCTAAACTACCACCACCACCACCACCCCCACCGCTGCCGCCGCAACCAATGACAACAACAACAACTACTACTACTACTACTATACTGACACCACCATCTCTAGTACTACTACTGCTACTAGTATCACTACTACCAGCACCGCTACTACTAATAACACCACCACCACCGCAATAAATAACAACAACAACAACTACTACTACTACTACTACTACTACTACAACTACTACTACTACTACTACTACTACTAATACTACTACTACTACTACTATTACGGCTACTACTGCTACTGCTACTGAGGATAACGATAAGCAAGATAGAAACCGAAGTGGTTTTCTCCAATGGCGATGGTAATTTCTCGCTGGAATGTTGTAATATTTGGTGCGAGAATGTTTGTAATGAGAGGAGGATGGTGTCCTTGATGAGTTACTAATTACAGAATGCGAGAAAAGAATGAAGGGAAGGAGAAGAAGGAAAAGAAAGAGAAAGGGAATGAAAGGTGAAAGAAGGAGATAAAGAGAGTGAAAACAACAGGGCAAGCGATGGGGGAAGAAAAGTTGTACAGGTGCGAGAAAACAACAATGTTGTTTGAGGTATTTCACAGATAATAGGTGTGTAAGTGTGTGGCTGTGTATTTGCTTATACTCATACATCTATATGGACGTGTGTGTATGCATGTGTGTATATGTATATGTGAGGCGCAGTCATGGCCGTGTGGTAAGGCGCTTGTTTTTCCTTGCCACATGGTTCCGGATTCAGTCCCACTGCGTTGCACCCAGTCTTCATAATATATATATATAGATATATATTATATATATATATATATACATATATATACATATATATATATATATATGTATATAATATATACATATATATATACATATATATATATATATAATATATATGTATGTATGTATGTATATAAGTATGTATGCATATATATGTATGTACATATCTGTGTGAGTGTGTGTGCTTTTTGTTTCTGTGTTTGTCCCCCACCATCGCTAGCGGCTCGGCACCTATCTATCTATCTATCTATCTATCTATCTATCTATCTATCTATCTATCTATCTATCTATCTATCTATCTATCTATCCATCTATCTATAGCAATGGATGTAATGTAAGCATGCGTGTGCAGTGGCCCACCAACAAAATTTGCTAAGGGTATGCAAACCCAGGTCCTAATTTTTTAATGAAAAATGTGGATTTTTCCAATGTTAACATTAAAACAAATGCAGTTTTAATAATAATTTTTATTATTATGAGGGTCGACTGAAATGTCTATAATCTGAGCAAGACACTCAATGGAATGTGACCAAATGAAGTTCATTTTCTAACATAGTTCCTCTTACTGTCCACCACACTTCCATTAGTAGTTGCAGTGCTTGGGTCGCACTGGTGAAGAAGCTTTTCTGTTGATCAAAATGGTCATCAACAACAGATAAGATGTTTTCATCATATTGATACTGATACTCAGCTGAGTGTTTTTCTATGTTGGGAAACAGATGATAACCAGAAGGAACCAAATCACTAACATAGGGAGGATGATCAACCAGTTCAAAGCCAGTCACACCCAGCAGCCATTGAAACCAAGGGCTTATGTACTGAAGCATTGTCCTAATGAAACAAAACCCCATACATCAGTTTTTCTGTGTGTTTGGTGTTGATAGCCTTTTATAACTGCCTTAGGAAGTTGGTATTAAAATTTTCCATTGATGGTGTGATCATTTTGAAGATAGCCA
This sequence comes from Octopus sinensis, assembly GCF_006345805.1. Taxonomy (NCBI): domain Eukaryota; kingdom Metazoa; phylum Mollusca; class Cephalopoda; order Octopoda; family Octopodidae; genus Octopus; species Octopus sinensis. The sequence continues at coordinate 22,468 of NW_021836351.1, forward strand.
ATAAACACATTATTTTTTGCATTAATGCATAGT
>NW_021836352.1:0-2500 GCF_006345805.1 Octopus sinensis
ACCTAAGCAGTGACCTTCATGAGGCAGTGTGCCGAGTGAAATCACTGTGTTTATTCCGCAAGTTATGAAATTTGTGTTTTTGTGATCACTTGTATGTTGTAGTCTGCAATTTTGTCATGGACAGGAAGTTGGAACAAAGATCCAACATGAAATTTTGTGTTAAACTTAGGAAGTCTGTAATAGAGAGATTGAGCATGCTTCGGCAAACTTACGGTGATGAAGCCATGGGTCGTACACAATGTTTCGATTGGTACGAATGCTTCAAAAACCGATGAACGTCCCTAGAAAACGATGTGCGACCTGGAAGACCTGCCACGAGCGACCCCGCAGAAATGTGGTTTTGTGCAGCGAGACTTCGTCCCCCAGGGTCAGACCACCGATCGAGAGTTCTACTGCGACGTTTTGAAACGTTTGAGAGAGAGGACATTCGGCGAAAGCGACCTGATCTATGGAGCGCGAAGAGTTGGATTTTTCACGACGACAATGCACCCTGTCACCGAGCTCTCCTCGCTCGCGAGTTTCTCGCCAAAAACAACATGCTATTGCTTCCGCACCCGTCATATTCGCCTGATTTAATTCCTGCAGACTTCCATCTCTCCCCCGAGATGAAAATGTAAGCGAAAGGTCGCCATTTCAACACCGTTGTCGAGACCCAGAGCGAATCACAGAAGGCCCTCGCCCTTGCTTACGGAAAGCGACTTCTAGGCCAGATTCCCAAAGTGGCAGGAACGCTGGGATCGGTATATTGCTGCGCAAGGTGACTATTTCGAAGGAGATGATGTTAAAACTTAGGTAAATAAGTTATTTTTTATTAAGCATAATTAGTCCTGGAACTTTTCGATACCATCTCAGATAATTGTTTTTATTAAAGGTATAATTGTTTGAAATAATAGCCATGCTTGCATCATTCAGTCGATTCATTACGGTATTGGTTTTCAAGTATAGTTTGTTCGCGGTAACTGTATCCACACACGTCATCCTAATAGATTATTTCATATTTTTTAATATCGTCTAAGTTTTTCTTTCTATTTGACGCTGAAAACTGGCACTTGCAGGTTTAATGCCTGAAGAATTTCGTATCTATTTCAATACACCAATAGAAAACGAAAATTGAAGAAGAAAAATTTGATACAGAACAATTGGAGAAAATATGCATTTCAGAACCGTGTGGCCCCAAAAGTGATGTCGACACACAAATGCCTTGAAATCTGTAAAAGCCTAGGTCCTTTCTCTACAGAAACAGGCAACAACAATTAACAAACATCTCTAAGACTACGATATAAACTATATCAGTAACACGATAGTAATAATAAAAAATCTGAAGTAACATTGTTATCTCTCTTCTATCAGCCCCGTACAGAATATAAACAGTATCTGAAAATTTGCGTCACATCACACGTAAATGTGTATATGTGTATGTCTGTGTATGTAGGTCTCCCTTTACATTTATCAAACACACACACACACACACATGTATAAATACATACATCATGGACTTTGAATTAGTCATCCCTTACAACAACAGCTTATCAGCCCTTACACACTTCCTAATCAGCCACCCCTTCCCTGTACCTAGCACTACGGCATTTCTCCGTTTAAATGAACCCACCCTAATCCTTAATTGCTTTTCTTTCTCTGAGAAATCTTACAAACAAGCTAGTGGGGTCACATCGGGAACTAAGTGGGGTCCCACTTACGCAACCTACTTTGGAGGCTACAATGAGGAGAAAATCCTTTCCCAATTTACGGGACTCACACCAGAATTCTATGATCATTAAATTGATGACTGTGTCGGTGCAACTACTTTCACCAGAAAACAGCTCGATAGAATTCATCTCTTTTATTAACTCTATTTGCTCGCCTTGGAATTCACCTCTAACATATCTGATATCTCCGTTCGTTTTCTGAACATCCCCTTCACAATCAACAATATCCACCTGCTCACCCCGGTCTACAACAAATCTACTGACTCCCATTCCTATCTCCATTACTCATCCTCTCATTGATTCGGATTTCGAATCCTAACAGAGAAAATATAACATTTTTTCCTGAATCGAAGTTACCCTTGATCAGTTGTGGGCTCTACAGGTCCAAGTCATTGACCGCTCCACTGCTCTCCTAACCTCTCTACACACCTACAAACCGTGTGTAATCATCCTCATCGGTGTCACTTTACCAACACCCCCTTTTTCACGCTGGTACGGGTTGGACGGATATATGGATAGATACACCGATATATAGATAGATAAACGTCCCCAAAGTCCATCCCCTCCTCACCGTGGTGGGGACGCTGGCAACGGGTAGTGTCAGAGCTATGCCGTCGGGAACTTCGGTTCCTGGTAGGGCCACCCAAGGCGGATTGGTCTGACACCGAGTGGTATTAGGGCCACAACCCGGCAGACTACGAAAATCCTCGGAGTGCCTGTTTCGGCAACCGGCGGCTCATCGGTCGTTCTGTCCCTTGCGTCTGCGGACAATCTGCGGCAAACAGGATGTCTCT
>NW_021836352.1:7500-10000 GCF_006345805.1 Octopus sinensis
GACACTTTATTTCACGTTGCTCCAGTTCACTCAGCTGTAGAAATGAGTGGCGACGTCACAGGTGCCAAGCTGTATCGACCTTTGTCTTTCCCTTGGATAACACTGGTGGCGTGGAGAGGGAAGGCCGGTATGCATGGGCGACTGCTGGTCTTCCATAAAAAAAAACCTTGCCCAGACTTGTGCCTCAGAGGGTAACTCTCTAGGTGCAAACCCATGGTCACTCATGACCGAAGGGTGTCTTTTATTGTCGTTATGTGGTGCGATTTAGATTTTTGTTGTGGACGGATGGCTCTGTAATGTGAATGGTGTATAGGATGTATGGGGGGTTAGTGGTATTAATGGAAAGGTTAGTAGTGTTCTGTATTATGTTATGTCTTCATATTGAGCAGTGGAAGGTATTTATTGATGAAAGTTGCCTCTTTATTCATTCTTTGTTGTATTTATGTCTTCTGTGAACATTGATAGAAGGGGAAAATTAGGAAATTAGGATTAAGATTCTAGCACACCTTTCTAGTGTTCACTAACGTGTACCTGTCTGTATTGTGGGTGGCGGATTGCTCTTTGTGGAGAGTGGTTCTTCGACATATAATATATATATATATATATATATATATATATATATATATTATATATATATATATATATATACATAAACATACATATATATATACATACATACAATTATATACATACACATAAATATACATATATATATATGTCGAAGAACCACTCTCCACAAAGAGCAAATCCGCCACCCACAATACAGACAGGTACACGTTAGTGAACACATAGAAAGGTGTGCTAGGAATCTTAATCCTAATTTCCTAATTTTCCCCTTCTATCAATGTTCACAGAACACCTAAATACAACAAAGAATGAATAAAGAGGCAACTTTCATCAATAAATACCTTCCACAGCTCAATATGAATACATAACATAATACAGAACACTACTAACCTTTCCATTAATACCACTAACCCCCATACATCCCATACATCATTCACATTACAGAGCTATATCTACCCTAAATGCACCAAATCCAGAACTATTTACCTCCCTTACCTATAATCGTTTTACTCAGGGACTAGTAGACAAGACACCGTTCATTAATCGATGTGCAGTCAAAGCAATGATTAGTAAATTTACGAAACCTGTATGCTTTTGAATCTCTTTAACAATTCATAATAATGACTTTTATTACTTTTATTCATACCTCAGTTCATCTAATTGTATATATCTATCGTTACTTTTCATAAAAAGCCTTTACTTTTTTTTGAATTCCAATGTGCTTTTTCGCTTATTTCTCTTCTTACTTTCCCTTTACATTTCCACGTGCAGTTTCTATTTTTTTTGTAACATATTTCTATTATATATTATATATATATATATATTATATACGAAATAAGAAAATGGAGAAATACATCTAAATCAATATCAATTACCAGAGATCACTACCACATCACATACTTTATTAAACCACCACATAAGAAAACTATAGGGTTAAACATAAAAAAGTAGAGCAAAACAGTGTACATAAAGGAATGTACATAAAAAAGTGTACATAAAAGAGTACTGTTATACAATAAGTAGAATATATATAAGAGAATATAAATATAAGTAAATATAAATATAATACTTCACTAGCAGTATATTGAATATATGTTATCCCATAGAGGGTTGCATTTACAACCCCTATCTCAATTTGTATATATATATATATATATATATATATATAATGACTTATTGATGTGCTTAGTTTCTCTTTCTTTCCCTGACGGGATGGTTGCATTGTTTTACATCATTTTTATTCCCTCTGGAATAATCTAAATGCTTTCTTCGAAACATATCTTGGAAGTATAAATGATTTGAACAATACCTGCGTTTGACTCCATTTCTGAATTTATATATAAAACTTACATAAATAATATATAAATATATGCATATATACATATATATATATATATGTACATACCTACATTTATATGTATATATACATGCATATATGGGTACAGGACATCAAAAAACACAATGAGAAACGAAATCATAAAAACAAAAGCATAGAAACGAACTTTTTTCAAACAAAGAAAAAACAGAGTACAAGACATACAACACAAGGAATATTCCCCTTCTTCAGTTGTCCCTGTTTCATCTACTCCGCGTTCGAGAGTACGGACAAGACGCGACTTCATTGAAACAGTCCTTCCCGCAAAGCAAATGAAATAAAATTTGGGATTTTTGCGGAAGGTAAAAGTGGTAACAAGAACAGGACAGTAAGAACAAAACAGTAAAAACAGTAAAAGACAGAACAATGAGACCAAAACAGTAAAACAAACGATGAGGGATGTTAAGTCATGACGATGGAAAAAGTATTGTGAACCCTTAAGGAGACAGCTTATGAAAGAGATAGGATAAGTTAGTCTGGTCTTGGTGAAGATAGCAGTTGGAAAGATGGCTTCCCTCTGATCCCGTGTCAGTGACGAGAGAGTCGAGGAGGAGGAAG
>NW_021836352.1:15000-24462 GCF_006345805.1 Octopus sinensis
GTATGGTTATATACATATATATGTCCAAATAATGTATGTATATATATATTACATATATATGTGTGTGTGCATATCTATCTATCTATCTATCTGTCTGTCTGTCTGTCTGTCTGTCTGTCTGTCTGTCTATCTATCTATCTATCTATCTATCTATCTATCTATCATCTATCTATCTATATATATATATATATATATATATATATATAATATATATATATATATATATATATATATGTGAAATAGAAAGATGAATTCTTGTAGTAGATTAATCAAAAGTTTACCGTTACCTTAGTAGCAAAAATCACAGCAGTAAACAGCACGGTTGGAGGTACAACCATATGGTGTTGCAACCGTGCGTTGGTGCGGATAATTGAAATTAAAACATTATTGGTGAATTGAAGAAATGGAGCTGAACGCAGATTGAACAGAAATCGTTTTATTTCATTCTACACGTGTTTCGAAAGGCACAAATTACCAAAATCCGATTGAATAATGGGACCATATTGTGTCTTTCTCTTCAGGAAGAAAATAGGAAATCCGTTGGAAAAACAAAAACAGAACAGAGGCAGAGCAAAAACAAATCGAACTATGCTCCTAAGAGCCCATGGCGAAACTGTTTATCAGTGTATGTTGAGAACCGGTGGCTGAAGAATTTAACGGGTCAGGCATCGGTCAATCATGTGGATGAGGGTGGTGTAGGTGTTCTTTGTGACCGAGAATAAAGTTCTGGACTATTTAAGGAATATTGGATGTTTTATAAGGGGCGAGAAAAATCTACTTAGAGACGTGTGTGCGTGTATACTGTTCTATATATGTGTGTTTGCGTAGGGGTAGAAAACATTTTTTGTGTACGTGTGTGCGTTTGATCGTTCGGCTGTCAGTGGCTACTGCCGTGAGAACCGTTGGGTGGCAGAAAAAAAATATATATATTATGTTTTATGTGTGTGTGTGTTCATCTAGCCTGCCTTGTCAAGGAAACCCCCCGCTGTTTCCTTGACAAGGTAGGCTTAGATGAACACACACACACATAAAAATATATATATATATTTTTTTTCTGCCACCCAACGGTTCTCACGGCAGTAGCCACTGACAGCCGAACGATCAAACGCACACACGTACACAAAAATGTTTTTCTACCCTACGCCACACACACATATATAGAACAGTATACACGCACACACGTCTCTAAGTAGATTTTTTCTCGCCCCTTATAAAACATCCAATATTCCTTAAATAGTCAGAACTTTATTCTCGGTCACAAAGAACACCTACACCCCTCACCCACATGATTGACCGATGCCTGACCCGTTAAATTCTTCAGCCACCGGTTCTCAACATACACTGATAAACAGTTTCGCCATGGGCTCTTAGGAGCATAGTTCGATTTGTTTTTGCTCCGCCTCTGTTCTGTTTTTGTTTTTCCAACGGATTTCCTATTTTCTTCCTGAAGAGAAAGACACAATATGGTCCCATTATTCAATCGGATTTTGGTAATTTGTGCCTTTCGAAACACGTGTAGAAGGAAATAAAACGATTTCTGTTCAATCTGCGTTCAGCTCCATTTCTTCAATTCACCAATATATATATATACTAGCAGTATCGCCCGGCGTTGCTCGGTTTGTAAGGAAATAATTATAAGCATTTTTAGAGATGTAAAGTATAATAGCCATCTCAATATGGCTAACCACAAAGGGGGAGGGGGCGTTACTGTAGCTTTTTACGTTCTGAGATTTAATAATAAATTTTAGAGAGTTACTTCCCTTATATATGTCAAAAATGGATTAAAAATGGGAAAAATTGATGGTAATTTTTTTTAAATCGTAGACTCATCGTAGACGCGCGCTAATAACCAGACGGTCTCGATATGAATCACGACTATAAGATACCCGGTTTTGGTTACTGCACCGCAAAATGTGGGAGTAGTTAGGAATCTAAATCGTAGGAGACAGACACACAACCTCACTTTTATATATAAAGATTTCCTCTATTTACATAATATTGAGGTCTCTTTCTTTCTTTTGTTATCTTACTGTTTTTACCAATATACATATATATATATATATATATATATATATATATAAATATATATATAGTTACAGAGATGACTTGCATAGCAAGTGACTTGATCTGAGATCGTGTGCTGGAACGAAAACAGTTGCAGCATTGAAGGTGTTTATAAGCCATTTAAGAAACACACAAAAACCGTTAGATTCACTTCAACATTTAAATTAATTTGTCAAAATATTTTTTCGTCGCTTTCAGACCGCGACCTGTTAGCACGATATTTTTGTCAGTGAACAGGTCGCGGCTCAAGCGACGAAAATTTTGGCAAATTAAATTTAAATGTTGAAGTGAATGTAACAGTTTTTGTGTGTTTCTTAAATGGCTTACAACACCTTCCACGCTGCATATATATATACACACTATATATATATGTATGTATGTATGTATGTATGTGTGTATATGTGTATGCATTATGTGTGTGTGTGTGTGCGTGTCTGTGCTTGTGATTGTCCTCCACCACTGCTTGACAACGAATGTTGGTTGTTTACATCCCTGTCACCTAGTGGTTTGACAAAGGAAACAGATAGAATAAGTACAATGCTTACAAAAATAAAACTGGATTTGATTCATAAACTACAATCTTCAAGGCATTGCCCCAGCATGGCCACAGAGCAATGGCTGGAAAAAGCATAAGAATAAAAGATTGAGGGGGACCTCTACATGGTAGCTAGACCTGGTAGAAATAGCAGCCAAATTTCCCCAAATCACACCTTACTGTCTTATCTATGTATATATGTATGTATGAGCTATGAGGGAGACCCCTACATGGCAGCTAGACATGGTAGAAATAGCAGCCAAATCTCCCTCAAATCACACCTTACTGTCTATCTTTCTGCTACTTGGATATAGGTGTTATATTCGGCTAAAAAAACTTTCCTGTCACACACACACACACACACACACACACACACACACACACGCGCGCACACACACACACACACACACACACACACACACGCACGCACGCACGCACGCACGCACGTTAGCTTACAATTTTATTTATATATTTGCGTGTGTATGTGTTGAAAGAGGAAGTGGGAGGCAGAGTGAAAGAATCACTCACTACAGTAAGTCAATTACTTTCAATTTATTCGTTGCCCACTGTGTGTGTGCGTTTGCGTGTGCTGTAAACCAGACTAAGAAAAGCATTTGACACACACACCAGAATGTGAGTTTCTGTAAATTTTGCTTATTGAGTTTAAATTTTAAAAACTGGACCTGGCATGACGCAATGCATTGTACTCTCAAACTGCTAGGTAAATTGTAATTGAAGAAATCCTATATTGTAGATTTGTATAACTCCCAAAGGGAGGCAGATAAAATCTGCCTTTTATAATAAGACTAGCAGTATCGCCCGGCGTTGCTCGGGTTGTAAGGGAAATAACTATATAAGCATTTTTAGAGAGTTATAGCCAAAAAGTAGCAAAAAAATGCATTAAAAATTGAAAAAAAATTAAGGTAAATTTTCTTTAAATCGTTGACATATCGTAGATATTTTTAGAGAGAGTTACTTCCCTTATAAAAAGCGAAAAAATGCATTAAATGGAAAAATATGATGGTAATTTTTTTTTAAATCGTAAGACGCGCGCTAATACCCAGAAGGGCTCGTTGTTATTCTGGGTAACTTTCTGTAAAATTATTAAAATTTTGTTCAAACATCGCTATAGAAAAGGGTTATTAGCTAAATATTCAATTGGGTATACAACAAAATTTTACGAAAGAATTTGTTATTCTGGGTAACTTTCTGTAAATTATTAAAATTTTGTTCAAACAAACTCACTATAGAAAATGGGTTATTAGCTAATATTCAATTGGGTATACAACAAAATTTTACGATAGAATTTGTTATTCTGGGTAACTTTCTGTAAAATTATTAAATTTTGTTCAAACATCGCTATAGAAAATGGGTTATTAGCTAATATTCAATTGGGTATACAACAAAATTTTACGATAGAATTTGTTATTCTGGGTAACTTTCTGTAAAATTATTAAAATTTTGTTCAAACATCACTATAGAAAATGGGTTATTAGCTAATATTCAATTGGGTATACAACAAAATTTTACGATAGAATTTGTTATTCTGGTAACTTCTGTAAAATTATTAAAATTTTGTTCAAACATCGCTATAGAAAATGGGTTATTAGCTAATATTCAATTGGGTATACAACAAATTTTACGATAGAATTTGTTATTCTGGGTAACTTTCTGATACCATAATAATATTTATGGCAAAATAGGCCTAATTTCATTTAAGGTTGTGGGAAATAACAAACTTCCTTTCTTTCGGTTTGTTTACGTTGCGTAATGATTTCAAATAGGCTCATTCGAAAAAGTAAATAGAAAATAGTCTAAGTAAGGCTTTACTCTCTGGGAAAGTCTGTGGCTTGGTCCAGTTTCTTCAGAAAACTCACCGAAAGAAACATTTTTTTAATTTTCACTCCATTCAGGTACCAATTCGTTTTCTTTATCGCTGTCGGATTCACTGTTTTCACTTTAATAGCTGCAAACTTGCAAAGACAAAGGAGGAGAGGGTGATAGCGTCAGTGAAACAATTCGCTCCCTTTGTGTGTGTGTGTGTTTGCGTGTGGTGTAAACAAACTAGAAAGCATTTGACACACACACCAGAATGTGAGTTTTCTGTAAATTTTGCTTAATTGGAGTTTAAATTTTAAAAACTGGACCTGGCATGACGCGATGCATTGTACTCTTAAAATTGCTAGGTAAATTGTAATTGAAGAAATCCTATATTGTAGATTTGTATAACTCCCAAAGGGAGGCAGATAAAATCTGCCTTTTATAATAAGAGATATATATTATATATATATATATATAGATATACATATATACATACATACATATATACTGGTACTTAATTTATTTATCGCCCCGAAAGGATGAAAGGCAAAGTCGACCTCGGCGGAATTTGAGCTCATAACGTAACGGCAGACGAAATACGTTTACGCATTTCGCCCGGCGTGCTAACGATTCTGCCAAGCTCGCCGCTTATGTCAAAGGAAAATATAGACACTAAATTCAGTGATGAGAATGGTGGAGATGGTGGTGGTGATGATGTTGGTAGTGCTGATGGTGGCGGAAGTGATTATGGTGGTGGGATAGATTTATCGAGATAGATCATTTCTGTGTCTGTCTTTTACATTGTTCTATCATCTCAATGACATTTACAATCCGTCACTTTGTGGATTTTATATTATTGATGGTTTTGGTCAATTAACCATTCTATCAAGCCTTCTCCTCCCACCTTTGGCTTTTTACTTATTTATTTAGTTTAGTTTGGTTTCCTTAAGAGCTCACGTGGAGCCAGCACATGAGCGAAGAGCAACTAAATATCCGTGTTACACAGCTTAAACTTGCGTCGTCGTCGTCGTCGTCGTCATCGCCACTGCTAGCGCCACCGCTGCCTCTATTATAACCACCATCATCACCACCACCACTACCACCACCACCACAATCGCCATTATCGTCATGGTCGTCATCGTCATCGCCAACACCACCACCACAGACACCACCACCACCACAACCACCACCACCACCACAGACACCACCACCACCACAACCACCACCACCACCACCACGACACCACACCACACACCACCACCACCACCCACAGACACCACCACCACCGCCACCACAGCCCACCACCAACCACCACCACCACCACACACCACAGACACCACCGCCACTACACCACCACCACAGCTATCACCACTACAGCCACCACACACCACTACCACAACCAACCACCACCACCACCACATAGCCACCATCACCACAGACACCACCACCACCACAGCCACCACCACTACCACAACCACCACCACCCACCAGCACCACCACCACCACCAGCACCACCAGCCTCATCCCCAGCACCAGCACCACCACCAGCACCAGCACCACCACTACCAACCCACCACCACCACCACCACCATCGCCATTATCGTCATGGTCGTCGTCGTCAACACAACCACCATCACCACTATGTCTACCGCTATCGCTGTCATCAACAGAGAAGTCACCTTCACCCCTCTCCACCCGCCACCTCCATCATCACTCCCACTACTAACCACTACTAACCGCTACCCGCCGTCGCCACTCCCTATCGCCGTCAGCAGCTGCACCACCACTACCACTACCACCACCACCACCACAAATCACCATTGCTGCTGCCGTCAGCAGCACAGCACCAACACCACCATCACTATCAGCAACAACTTTTTGTCCTCTCACCTCACACTCTGTGAACGAGCCATGTACTTTTCCGACTGGTCTAAACACTCACATTCTGATCTCTGATCCATCTCATCTCTCTCTCTCTACTCTCTCCTCCTCTCTCTCTCTCTCCCTCTCCTCTCTCTCTCTCTCTCTTTCTCTCTACAACATTCTCTCTCTTTCTTTCTCTCTCCTTTCTCTTCGCCCTCTTCACCGTTAGCATTACTGCCGACTGGTCACGTGCCACCTTTACTTAGGACTTTTCTGACAGGGCTACTTTAACACTCGTAAAATTCAGGGGAAACTGTAAGGCATTTTGCTTTGTTCCGAGGGAATTCCTGATTTAAGCCCTGACAGCGCTGGATTAGCCCATTAAGCAAAATAAGTACGTGCTTAGGGCATCAAGGGACGGGGGCATCACAGAAATGAAAATAGTTTACAGTACGAAAGAAATCATTTTAAAGTTGCTAAAATAATATTCGTAATGCCTTATCTCGGATCTTTTCGGTTTGAACGGCAGTTTTTTTCTAGCGGTGTCATATGAAACTGTCACCCATAATTATGACCCTAGTATCGATCTATTGCATTTCAATCTGTTTTAGGGTTAGGGTTTGATAGGGTTAGGGGTGGGGGGAAGGGTATCTTTTTTTCTTCACAAATGTAAATAAACCCAATCTGTTTCTTAAACGAGGGACATATTCATACGGCACGAATGTTTTTTTACCTCAATAGACGTCAGTGATTGGTTGAAATTACAGAAATTGAAGAAAAAACAACAACAAATATCTTACAAACTATAGAATTTTCTCAATAAAGCCAGAGAAAAGAGGTTTTATAATACATTCTACTCCCAGTATACGAAGTTTGAAAATTTTTAGATACCTAGAAATTATGTTAAAACTGCCGTTCAAACCGAAAAGATCCCAACTTACATATATACTTGAGGCTACCAAAACCTTTTAAGAGACCGATAAAATGTGTACTAGGCTTAAAGAAATAGGTCTTGGGGTCGCCTGTTCGACTAAAAGCCCTTCGAGACTCCAGCGCGGCCGCGGTTATACTGAAACAAGTAAAAGAATAAAAGAGTATAATCAGTATATGTATATCTATATGTATTATATACTCTCTCTTTACTCTTACTCTTTTACTTGTTTCAGTCATTTGACTGTGACCATGCTGGAGCACCGCCTTTAGTCGAGCAAATCGACCCCAGGACTTATTCTTTGTAAGCCTAGTACTTATTCTATCGGTCGCTTTTGCCACACACACACACACACACACACACACATATATATATATATATGCATATATACATATATACGACAGGCTTCTTTCAGTTTCCGTCTACCAAATCCACTCACAAGGTTTGGTCGGCTCGAGGCTATAGTAGAAGACACTTGCCAAAGGTGCCACGCAGTGGGACTGAACCCGGAACCATGTGGTTGGTAAGCAAGCAACTTACCACAAAGCCACTCGGACGCATATATATAAAATTATAATTTAGGTATCTAAGAGATACCACTACGCTGGAAATAGCAGCCAAAACTTGACTCTAAAACCACATTAAATGTTCCGTGAATGACAAACGAAAGAAGGGCACTCAATAAATTTATTGGGAATTACATGTATGGATCAAAAGAGTATGATTCAAATTTGTTGGTACTCTTGAGTTTTAAGCGTGATGATAGTCGTCTGCCATTCAAATTCAAAATGACTAAACTGACGACTAGCATCCGCTTGAAATTCAATTGTACCCTCGAATTTAAATCAAACTGTTTTGTTGCACACACACACACGCACACACACACACGCACACACACACACACACACACACACATATGCATACAGACATACATATATGTACATACCTACATCTATATGTATATATACATGCATATATGGGTACAGGACACCACAAATAAACGTAGAACACAACGAGAGAAACGAAAACATAAAAGCAAACAAAGAAACGGCCTTTTTTTAACACCGAAAAAACAGAGTACAAGACAAACAATACAAGGAATATTCCCCTTCTTCAGCTGCCCCTAGTTCGACTCAATGCGTACGCACTCACGCTCTAATCTAGACACGTTTCCAGCGACAAGTGCAGAGACAGAACACTTTCAGTTCTTTTTCCCATCTCTTATTGAAATCAAAGGAAAAATAAATTTTATTTGTGCCAAAAATAACACCCAATCCTTATTACTCACACGCGTATAAAGTTGGTTTGAATGTACGCACGCAGACAGACAGACAGACAGACAGACAGACAGACACACACACACACACACACATACACACACACATGCACACATATACATATACATACACACACGTACGTGAGTGTTTGTGCAAACGTGTGTATATTCCGATGTTTAATGTATGCGTATGTAAATAACTCGTATAATATATGCAATGTTCACTTAAGCGCTGTGGTGTTTTTTCTTATATTTTGAAATCCACTTCAACCCACGAACTTTTATAATTTTCAAGATTCATTTGTTGAAATTCAAGTCAAGACTCATACAGAATATTGCAAAATTTTTCAATATATGTTCGACTTGTTATTTTTCTTTAGCCTCTTCCTATACCTACTATGTTGCACTCTCTCTTTACTCTTTTACTTGTTTCAGTCATTTGACTGCGGCCATGCTGGAGCACCGCCTTTGGTCGAGCAAATCGACCCCGGGACTTATTCTTTGTAAGCCCTACTTATTCTATCGGTCTGTTTTGCCGAACCGCTAGGTGACGTGGACGTAAACACACCAGCACCGGTTGTCAAGAAATGCTAGAGAGACAAACACAGACACACAAACATATACACACACATACATATACATATATATATATATACATATATACGACAGGCTTCTTTCAGTTTCCGTCCACCAAATCCACTCACAAGGCTTTGGTCGGCCCGAGGCTATAGCAGAAGACACTTGCCCAAGATGCCACGCAGTGGGACTGAACCTGGAACCATGTGGTTGGTTAGCAAGCTACTTACCACACAGCCACTCCTGCGCACTAGGGGTAACATTTATAAAACTCATATGAAAAATGAGCAGAAGTAACAAAGCACAAATGCAGTGTGAGGTACAAGTTTTACCAAAGGTGTTATTAGTATAACGTTTGTAAAAAATGTATTTAACGTTTCGGATACAGGTCCTTCG
>NW_021836353.1:0-5000 GCF_006345805.1 Octopus sinensis
ACACCAGCATCGTTTGTCAAGCGATGTTGTGGGAACAAACAGAGATACACAAACATATACACACACATATGTATGTATGTATGTGTGTATGTATGTATGTATGTATGTATGTATGTATGTATGTATGTAGGAAGGAGGAACTCTTGAGAGTCAACGGCCATCCAATAAATGTTTAATGTTTTTTTTCTTTTTTTCTTTTTCTTTTTGTTAATGCTTAAGGCTGTAACATGGGCGGGGACATAGAAATAACCGGACTGAATACCCGATCGCGCGGTTAAACCATTGGGAGTGAAGGACTCCTAGCCTTTGTTAGGGCATCCTTCTAGAAGGTAACTCAGGTAACGGGATAACTGCGACATAAAACCTGCGGTCAGTGGTTACCGATGATGTTGACCGATGATGTCTTTTCGGATTATGGCTTCTGTTCTTAGTGTGTGGGATTGACTCAGTGCACAGTCTTTCCTCACTTTGAAAATATCTTCGTGCACAGGCATTGCACGAAAACAACATTGGATTGATTAAAGTGAGTAACTAATTCATGATTGTTGATAGTGCTGTGAGTCTCAACTGAATGGCTGGCTGTAGCCTTAAAAAGCAAAAATCATGATGTACCAAAACAGTATAAAAATAAATGGCAGTAAGGACTCTGGAACCACATCAGCTGAAAGAGTCTGGTCGGCAGGGGGTCCAGAGCATCCACAGTCTGAACCCGGCCGTCATCATGCTACTGTGATAGAACCAAAGAAAATAATGAATATTGGCTGTTGGAATATACGGACACTGCTTGATCATAAGTCCTCTGAATGTCCTGAAAGAAGGACTGCGCTTGTTGCGAAGGAGCTTCAACGCTATGATATTGACATCGTTGCTTTATCTGAGACGAAATTACCTGGAGATGGTCATCTTACAGAATCTTGTGGAAATTATACATTCTTTTGGAAAGGGAGAGATGAAGAGTTTAGAGGAGAAGCTGGAGTGGCATTTGCTTTTAAGACTACTCTTGTGGACAAGTTGGAAGAATTCCCAATCGAAATTAACGATCGTCTTATGTCCATGAGAATTCCTTTGGCTAAAGGAAATTATATGACCTTGGTGAGTGTGTAAGCTCCAACTATGTGCTATACTGATGACGAAAAGCTTTCTTTCTACCATGCTTTGAAGGGCATTATAAGAAATATCCCTCGGGCAGTCATCGTACTGGGTGACTTTAATGCTAGAGTGGGTAGGGATCTTAACACATGGACTGTAATTGGAAAGCATGGGGTAAGGAAGTGTAATAGTAATGACATGCTTTTGCTGCACATGTGTGAGGAGCTAAGTCTGTGTGTTACCAATACCATGTTTCAACCAAAGAATAAGCTTAGGACTAAAGAATGGCATATTCTGGATTACATCCTAGTTAGGGTGCGTGACAGACAGGATGTGCAGTGTGATCGTGTTCTTCGTGGAGCTGAGTGTTGGACTGACCACCGCCAAGTACGTGCAAAAGTGAAATTAGTCACAAAACATAAAATCCGAGCTGCAGGGATTACCCTGCCTAAAAGACTGGATGTTGGTCGTCTTAGGGTAATAGTTTGAAGAGAACTTGCGAGAGGAAATGAATGCTGTAGATATTGGGGAGGATTGGCCAACCCTTAAAAGTCAGTTTATGATATTGGCAAGAAAGTTCTGGGATTGATACAAAGAAGCATCAAGATTGGGTTTAAAAAGAAATGATGAACATAAAGATGATTTATTGGCTGATAAAAGACGTACTTTGTCACGCTATTTGTCAGCAAAGCTACAGGAAAGGGAAGTGTTG
Source organism: Octopus sinensis (assembly GCF_006345805.1). Lineage (NCBI taxonomy): Eukaryota > Metazoa > Mollusca > Cephalopoda > Octopoda > Octopodidae > Octopus > Octopus sinensis. The sequence goes on from NW_021836353.1 coordinate 1,802, forward strand.
CATAGGGAACTCAAGGACGTAAAATCACGTCTGAGGCAAAGGCTCTCAGAGATGAGGGATACGTGGTGGAGTAAGAAGGCTGGTGAGATACAGGCGGTATCATATTCCAATAACACAAAGTTGCTGTATGGTCTCTTGCGAGAAGTTTATGGACCGACGTCTTCCCTGATGACACCAATTCGAAACAGGGATGGTAAAGAAGTTCTTCATGATTCACAAGGAATTCTGCGAAGGAATTCTGCGAAGGTGGCAAGAACACTTTGATGAACTTTTGAATCAACAGTCTGTAGTTAGTGAGGATGTTCTCAATCTCTGCCCTAGATTGCCTGTGAAGGCAGCACTCGCAGAACCACGAAAGTTGGAAGACGTTGCAATGGCTGTCTCAAGGTTGAATAATGGGAAGTCTCCGGGTATGGATGGCATACAAGCGGAGTTGTTACAGCATGGTGGTGAGAAACTTCTGCAGAAACTTCACTCTTTGTTTGGTAAGGTATAGACTGGAGAGATGCTGTAATGGTGGCCCTGTATAAGGGAAAGAGCAACGGGAATGATTGTGGTAATTATAGGGGAGTATCATTGCTGTCTGCTGTAGGAAAGGTTTTATGCAGGATACTTCTGGATCGTCTGCTGAAATACATTGCAGATTGTGTTCTTCCAGAAAGTCAATCTGGCTTTCGTGTGGGACGTGCCACTGCTGGTATGATCTTTTCAGTTAGACAGCTTCAGAAAAGTGTGTGGAACAGGGTCTTGATTTGTATCAGTTTTTATCGATCTGACAAAGCCTTTGATACCGTCAATAGAAAAGCATTGTGGAAAGTCCTCCAGAAATGGGGGTCCTGAAAAGTTCCTTGCTTTGGTTAGGTCTTTTCATGAAGATATGAATGGTAAGGTGAATGCTAGAGGAGTGAAACTGGGGGATATTCTGGCATTGACCCTATTTTCCATATATTTCGCGATGGTGTTCTGTATTGCATTCAGAAACTGCAGATACGGTGTTTTACGTCCACTATCGAACCTCTGGCAACATATTTAATATCAGGGCCTTGCTGCAAAAACAAAGATATTTACCTCTATCATAAAAAAACATTTTTATGCTGATGATTGTGACTAGTAGCACACACAGAGATTGATATGCAACACATTTTGTATAGAAGCTCTTGTGTTAAAGCAAAGGCTCAGATGGAGTGGTCATCTGGTCAGAATGAAGGATTCAAGGATGCCAAAACAACTCTTTATGGAGAGTTAGCTAAAAAAGAACGACCTCCACATAAACCAAAAAAGAGGTATAAGGACTTGCTGAAGGCTTCCTTAAGAGATGCTTGCATCTCTCCTGACACATAGGAAGGCATAGCAGGTGGAGAAGGATTGTGCATGAGGGGACAGCCACATTTCAGAAATCTCGCGTTGCACATGAGAAAGTAAGGAGGGATGTCAGGAAGGGCATCGCTGGTACACTTCCAGAAGGGAAGGGTCTTCCTTTGATTCTGACATGCGATGTCTGTGCAAGACCCTGCCTCAGTAAAGCTGGATTCATGAGTCATCTTCGTAGTCATAAAACGATGCATGTATGTATATATACGTATATATGTGTGTATGTATTTATATATATATATATATGTATATATATATATGTGTCTGTAAGTATATATATATGTGATTGCATATATGTATGTATATATGTATGTATGTATGTAGCATGTATGTTTATGCATGTATGTATGCATGCATGTGCGACTGTATGTATGCATGTATGTAGGTATTTTGCATGCATATATGTATATGTATGCGTGTATGTATGCATGTATGTATGTATGCATGCATGCATGTATGTATGTATATGTATATATGTGTGTGTATGTATATATGTATAAAGTATGTATGAATATACGCAAGCATTGATGAATATTTGCAAGCAATGGATGAATATGCAAGTGCATTCATATCTGATTGTGTCTATGTATTAAGGGTGTGTGTATGTATGTGTGTGGTGTGTGTGTGTGCATGCGTCCCTGAGATATTTTGTGTGTTTGCTTCCTCTGATCGCAACCTGACACGTTGTTACTTTGTTTATGTCACTATAAAGCAACGTTTAGCGTTACAGGTCGGAAGCATAAGAACGATTACAAGTAAATAAATAAATATATAGGTGCAGTTAAAACGACGAAAATTCTTCAAGGCGGAGCCCCAGCATGGCCACAATCCAATGAATGAAAGAAATCCAAGGTAACTAAGGAGATTCTAGTCGCCGGGACCTTGCCTATGTAACCTATCGAGTTCAAACTTTCTGGTCACAGGCTTCTGATCACTGTAGTTAACATAGTGAAATTGTGCACGCACAAATACATCTTTATCTATACATCTAAGAAATAGCCTGTCCATATAAGATCTAGAAGACCCATCGCTATTCATCCATGTCCACAGCGGAGCGTCTGGGTGTTCCAGTATATACAGATTTGCCAGCAAAAAACGCTTAAGCAGATCGAAGAGATACGTGTTTCTCCTCCTATCTGTATTCGAGCAAACACAATCCACTAAGGAGTGTGACGTACCTAGAAAATTGTCTAGCCTAGAAAATTGTCTAACTGTCCGGTCGTCGGAGTTCAAAAACAACCCCCAGCCTGAAAGACTTATCAATGATGAGGTTTACATCAAATACGACCAGTCTACTCCCACCCTCGGATCAATAAAGATTACTCTTGATGCTAAATCCAGTTTTTCTTGAGCAGAATTACGACCGCCCCTCTTCACATTCTGGGTGACCAGGAGAAATAAATTTCTCGTTGCAGTTTAGGCGGGGAGAAATGCTTGTCAGTCCACTCAGCCAGGTTTCTCTAACTACTAACACATCCAAATTAAGCGACACGAGGTCATTGAGGAAAAGCCCTTATTTCCAATTCGATGACAGGATGTAAACATTTAAACTCCCTACATCGAGTGTAAACATGAAGAAAAAAACTTAGTTTGGAGATGGGCGTTAAAACATACAGTTCTATTTATTTAGGAGCTTGTGAAGTCTCTAGGTGTGTGTGTGTTCATGTTTATGCGTGTCCTTATCCTACGATTGCAGCCTGACACGGTGTTGCTTTGTTTATGTCTATATAAAGCAACGTTCAGCGATTCAGGACGGAAGAATAAGGAGAAATTACAAATAAATAAATAAATAGGTCCAGTTAACCCGTCAGAAACTCATGAAGGCGGT
>NW_021836353.1:10000-12500 GCF_006345805.1 Octopus sinensis
GGATTGGCCGAACCTCAAAAAGTCAGTTTATGATATAGGCAGGAAAGTTCTGGGATTGATACAAAGAAAGCATCAAGATTGGTTCAAAGAAAATGATGAACATATAGATGATTTATTGGCTGATAAAAGGCGTACTTTGTCACGCTATTTGTCAGCAAAGTCACAGGAAAGGGAAGTGTTGCATAGGGAACTCAAGGACGTAAAATCACGTCTGAGGCAAAGGCTCTCTCAGATGAGGGATACGTGGTGGAGTAAGAAGGCTGACGAGATACAGGCGGCATGAGATTCCAATAACACAAAGTTGCTGTATGGTCTCTTGCGAGAAGTTTATGGACCGACGTCTTCCCTGATGACACCAATTCGAAGCAGGGATGGTAAAGAAGTTCTTCATGATTCACAAGGAATTCTGCGAAGGTGGCAAGAACACTTTGATGAACTTTTGAATCAACAGTCTGTAGTTAGTGAGGATGTTCTCAATCTCATCCCTGGATTGCCTGTGAAGGCAGCACTCGCAGAACCACGAAAGTTGGAAGAAGTTGCAATGGCTGTCTCAAGGTTGAATAATGGGAAGTCTCCGGGTATGGATGGCATACATGCGGAGTTGTTACAGTATGGTGGTGAGAAACTTCTGCAGAAACTTCACTCTTTGTTTGGTAAGATATGGACTAGTGAATCTGTACGAGGACTGGAGAGATACAGTAATGGTGGAAGGGAAAGGGCAGCAAGAATGATTGTGGTAATTATAGGAGAGTATCATTGCTGTCTGTTGTAGGAAAGGTTTTATGCATGGTACTTCTGGATCGTCTGCTGAAATCCGTTGCAGACTGTGTTCTTCAAGAAAGTCAATCTGGCTTTGTGGTGGATGTGGCACTGCTGATATAATCTTTTCAGCTAGACAGCTTCAGGAGAAGTGTGGAACAGGGTCTGGATTTGTATCAGGTTTTTGTAGATCTGACAAAAGCCTTTGATACCGTCAATAGAAAAGCATTGTGGAAAGTCCTCCAGAAATGTGGGTGTCCTGAAAAGTTCCTTGCTTTGGTTAGGTCTTTTCATGAAGACATGAATAGTAGGGTGAATGTTAGAGGGAAAATGTCGGAGCCCATTGCAATACAAAATGGAAATAGGGGGATATCCTGGCACCGACCCTATTTGCCATATATCTTGCGATGGTGTTCTGTATTGCATTCAGAAACTGCAGATACGGTGTTTACATCCATTATCGAACCTCTGGCAGCATATTTATATCAGGCACTTTGCTGCGAAAACAAATGCATTTACCTCTATCATGAGAGACCTTTTGTATGCAGATGATTGTGATCTAGTAGCACACACAGAGATTGGTATGCACACATTTTTAATGCATTCTCTGATGCTTGCACTGCCTTAGGATTGACAGTGAATCTCAAGAAAACTGTTGTCATGCATCAATCTGCCCCTGGTAAGCAGTATAGTGTACCAAATATCTATGTGTATCTTAAACGACTTGATGTAGTTGATCAGTTTGTCTACCTGGGAAGCACTATTAATAGATATAGCAATTTGGATGATGAAATTCCACATAGAATTAGGAAAGCAAGTGTTGCTTTCGGAAGGGTAGAAAAGCGCCTCTGGAGTCGGCGAGACATATGCAGAAAGACAAAGATAAAGGTGTACAAGGCATGTGTGCTCCCTTCTCTTCTCTATGCCTGCGAGACGTGAGTCACATATCGATACCACTTTAAACAACTGGAACGTTTCCATCAGATGTGTCTTAGACGGATCTATGGCATTAAGTGGAAGGACCGCATCAGTGATCTTGAAATATTGGAAGGCTCTCGGTGTGAAAGTGTAGAAGAGCTCTTGTGTTAAAGCGAAGGCTCAGATGGAGTGGTCATCTGGTCAGGATGAAGGATTCAAGGATGCCAAAACAACTCTTTCATGGAGAGTTAGCTAAAGGAGAACAACCTCCACATAAACCAAAAGAGAGGTATAAGGACTTGCTGAAGGCTTCCTTAAAAGATGCTTGCATCTCTCCTGACACATGGGAAGGCATAGTTATTGATCGTAGCTGGTGGAGAAGGATTGTGTACGAGGGACAGCCACTTTTGAGAAATCTCGAGTGGCACATAAGAAAGTAAGGAGGGATGTCAGGAAGCGCATCGCTGATACACTTCCAGATGGGAAGGGTCTTCCTATGATGCTGACATGCAGTGTCTGTGCAAGACCCTGCCTCAGAAAAGCTGGACTCAAGAGTCATCTTCGTAGTCATAAAGCGAGAAAGATGAGTGACAACCTGGCCACTGGTGGTGGTGTAACACACCATACAAATAATATCTGCCGGGCATGCAAAAGAGAGTGTAATTCGGCAGGAGGACTTAAAAACATGCACAGGTACATGAAGCCCAGTTACAACTACAGCCGGCTATTACCGGTAAAGGTTTTAGTTGCCAATTCTGTACAAGACTGGGCTAAAAAGTCACATTCGATCACACCGCCAGTAACAGTTAAGCTTGAAATATGT
>NW_021836353.1:15000-20000 GCF_006345805.1 Octopus sinensis
CAAAGTCAGCAGTGGTGTCCCACAAGGCACTGTGTTGGACCCACTTCTCTTCATCATCTACATTAATGATATTACTGACACCATCAAACACAATAACATCAGAACTTTCGCTGATGATTCCAAGCTCCAGAAGGTCATCAGTGGCGTGGATGACCGAATAAGCCTTCAGTCAGACCTACTGGCTGTCCTCCAATGGGCGGAAAAGAATAACATGTTACTAAACGAAGACAAATTCGAACTGATCCACTTTGGAAGGGAGGACGCTCTAAAACTCCCATAATCCCTTCCTTCTGGAGAAATTATCATGGCGTCAACAACATCAGAGACTTGGGAAGTAACAGTGGACAACAACATAAGCTGGGCTACACATATAAGCAGCAAAGTGATATGGCCCGCAGAATGTGTTCCTGGATTCTCAGAATCTTCTAGTCGAGAGATTCCCACACCATTATCCTCTCTTCTCCACTTTTGCCCGACCCCACCTTGAATACTGCTGTCCACTGTGGTCTCCTACACAAAACAAAATTATGAGAATTGAAGCTCCCCAAAGGTCAATCACAAAAAGATAGATGGCATGTCAGACCTTGACTACTGGGGTAGACTAGAGAAGCTGAAACTGTATTCACTCCAACGACGCCGTGAACGCTACATTATCTGTATGATGTGGAAAATATTCCATCAGCACTGTCTGAATGATGTTGGCATCACCTTCAAAATACATCCAAAGCTTGGACCACGTGCCATCCGTCCACAACAAAAATCTAAATCGCATCTCATAACAACAAAACCACACAATCATTTCATCTCAATTGGAACCGCTCTCTTCAACATTACACCAGGACACGTCAAAACAGAAACTGACCACACAAAATTCAAGAAGTCTCTGGTCAAATTCCTTCAAACAGTCCCGGACAAACCACCCACACCCGGATATGTCTCCGCAAACAATTACTGTCTGCTCGAATGGGCCTTGGTGCCCAAATCCTGAATTGAAAGACTTCGCCAGGTGCTGCTATTAAGTTAGACATGGCTGGGCCAATATGGCCAAAACCTTTCTAAGTTATTCTAAGTTATATAAATATATATATATATATATATAATATATATATATTATATATATATATATCTATATATATATATATATATACATGTATGTATATATGTATGTATATATGTATCATATAGTATGTATGTATATATCTATATATATCTATATATATATGCATGCATATAACTATGTATATGTATGTAATATATGTATATATATATCGATATATATATATATATATATATATATATATATATATATTATATATATAATATATAAATATACACATGTATGTACATATGTATTTATGTATATATGTATGTATGTATATATATATATCTATATATACATGCATATAACTATATATATATATATATATATATATATATATATATATGATATATATATACATACATACATGTATATATTTATGTATATATACATGTATGTATGCATATATATATTATATATATATATATATATATATATATAAGGCGAGCTGGCAGACACGTTAGCACACCGGGCGAAATGCGTAGCCGTATTTCGTCTGCCGTTACGTTCTGAGTTCAAATTCCGCCGAGGTCCACTTTGCCTTTCATCCTTTCGGGGTCGATAAATTAAGTACCAGTTTCGCACTGGGGTCGATGTAATCGACTTAATCCCTTTGTCTGTCCATGTTTGTCCCCTCTATGTTAGCCCTTGTGGGTAGTAAAGAAATATATATATATATATATATATATATATATATATATATATATACATGTATATTTAATATGTATGTATGAGGTATAAGCGTATGATGGGTATGTATGAGAAGGAGAAATTTTTTTTCAAGAATATTGTTTACTTTAATTTTGTGTCTTGTGAAATGGATGTTGGTTGGATTATGTTCTTCATTATCTTTGTATTAATGGCGGTGGAGAAGGATGGCGTTCCAGTGTCTTGTTTATTTTAACTCATAAAATTATGTTTAATTAAAATTACTTCATCAGTAAATGAAGGATTTAAAAATATTCTTCCTTCCCCCCATCCGCATCCACTCTAATACTCCAATATAAGTATGTTTAATAGGTAATTCCAGCCTGAAGAATTCAATGTTATATAATAATGATAAGTCATTAAAGGTATCATTATGAAAACATATTCAAAATTTGGTTATTAATAACCAAATAGTAGAAGCCGATTGACAAGATGAGACATTTCAAATAGATTTTTTATAATGAACTGCTGTCAAATGTAAATAAAGGAAATGTTAACACAGGAGATAATGACAGCGAACGATCTGCTAATTAAAGTGCAATTAGCAACATGGGTGATGGTTTAATTAGCAACACTCACTGGTACAGAAAAACAGGGATTACCTCCCCTTGCCTTTCAACTCCATCCAAGCATGTTCCATGCATTAAATACCTGCCAGTTGTTACTTGGGGATTCGGCAGGATTGTTAGCGGATTGCTTAGAATGTATTGAAGTAGTCATTCTGGCATTCTGTGCCCTGAGTTCAAATCCCATCAACGTCAACTTTGCTTTTTCATTCTTTCAATACAACATCAGGTACTGAAAGGAATACATCATTATATTTTGCACTCTCTCATTCTCTCTCTCTCTCTCTCTCTTTCTCTCTCTCACTCTTTCTCTCTCTCTCTCTCTCTCTCTCTCACTCTCTCTATCTCTCTCTTTCCTTGAAAGATTTCTACTGTGGTTTGACAGAGAGATGGGTTAGCTACATCATGTTTAAAATACCCAAATATGAGTGTGAGGAAGGCATCCTTATGATTCTGACAACATATGATGACTGAAGACAGGGAATGGATATGAATACCCCCTCATCAATAGATATACCCAATACTCAATCCTATTGAACAACCACAGTTATCTGTGGTAGTAGTAAGTACATCAGATAAAAATGCTATCTGATGCGTCTACTGAAAATCTAAGCAGGGTCCTGTCAAACTGTTCCTGTCTATTTATTTGCACAAGCTAATAATGAACCAATGAGAGATCGTGTATGTGGTGGTTAGGTCTGTTAGCTGTAGCAGCCATCTGCCTCGTATCTTAAAACAAGGACATGTGAACTCACATGGTTATATGGTCATTGCAAATAGGAAAAAGACAGGATGGTCACAGCTAGAATGCTTTTGATCTCAGGCCTTCGCAGTCAGGGTTGACCAAGGGCTAAACAGCACATTTTATTATTAGTATTGTTGTTAAGGTGACGGAAATATGAGCACATCAGGCAAAACGCTTAGTAGCATTTCTTCTGACTTTACATTCCAAATTCTGATTACCATGAAGCTGACTTTGCCTTTCATCCTGTTAGGGTCAGTAAAATAGGTACCAGTTGAGTACTGGGGTTGATTAATGGACTATATATTCCACTTTATCAAAATTGTTTTTATCTTCATCATCATCATCATCATTATCATTATGGCGGCAAGTTGGCAGAAACATTAGCACATTGGACAAAATGCTTAGCAGCATTTTATTCACCTTTATGTTCTGAGTTCAAATTCCACCAAGGTAGACTTTGACTTTCATCCTTTCAGGGTCAATAAATTAACTATCAGTGAAACACTGGGGTCATTGTAATTGACTAATCATCCTTCCCCAAATTTCAGGCCTTCTGCCTTTAGTAGAAGTTATTATCATTATTATTATTATTATTATTATTATTATTATTATTATTATTATTATTATTATTATTATTATTATTATTATTATTATTATCATTATTATTATTATTATTATTATTATTATTATTATTATTATTATTATTATTATTATTATTATTATTATTATTATTATTATTATTATTATTATCATCATCATTATTATTATTCTATGTTTGACTTTTGCTTTATATTTGTACAAGTTGGCTCCAAGTCTCACCCAGAGACCTCAAGAGACAACAGGGTTGGAAGTTCATGTTGTTGTTATGCCTAGTGTGCCATATATTTGGGGGTCGGGGATGTTGTACTAATGAATGTCTAAAAAAAAAAAAAAGGTTTGTTTTTCTTTTTTTAAAACCGAAAATTATGTTTGTTTTAAACCTTGAGATTACATAGAGAGTATTTTGCGTAGGATATGAGCAGTTCCCATGAGCACTATCTTTTGAATTTCTGCCATTTTGTGGTTTCCTGGTATCTGAGTTAGGTAGCAGTCAGCCCCTTTCGCTATCATTCCCAGGGCACCTATGACAACAGGTATTGTTTTAGTCTTCAGCTTCCACATTTTGCTGATTTCTATTTCAAGATCTTTATATTTGCTCAGTTTTTGGTAGGTCTTGACAGATACGTTTATATCGATTGGGACAGTCATATCAATGAGGAGGCATGTTCTTTGTTTGAAGTCTTTCAATATGATGTCTGGCCTATTTGCATCTATCTTCCTGTCAGTTTGAATGGTGAAGTTCCAGAGGAGTGAGATGTGGTCATTTTCAAGCACTGGGGGTGGTTTGTGTTCCCACCAGTTTTTTTCATGGGGCAAATCCATGTTTTTACAGATTACCCAGTGAATATATTGTGCAGCTCTATCGTGCCTGTTGAGATACACTGTAGGCGCTAGAAGACTGCACTTGGAGACCACATGGTCAATGGTTTCATTTTGTTGCTTGCATACACGACACGTTGGACTGCTTCTGATCTTTAATATGTTGGCCTGGTAGCTTCTTGTTGGTAGGCATTGATCTTGAGCTGCTATGATAAACCCCTCTGTTTCAGATTTTAAGCCAGAGGCCATTAGCCATTGATGGGTCAGGGCTTTGTCGATATCTGCATTATTCGCTCTCTTTGGGTATTTGCCAGAGAGAGGTTTTTCTTGCCATTTATTATTCAGAATATCTAAGGCCGCAGTTTTGGCACGGGTTTTCATGCGCCTAGCTTTTTCTGTGCTTGTTTCTTGTATATCTATCTCTAATTCCGAAATTGGTTGTATTCGGAATTCACTTAGATAT
>NW_021836354.1:0-22500 GCF_006345805.1 Octopus sinensis
CACTCCTCTCTCTTACTCTCTTTCTGTCTCTCTTTCACTATCTCTCGCGCTCTCTTACTCTCTTTCTCTCTCGCTTTCTCTATCTGTCTCTCTTACTCTCTTTCTCTCTCTCTTTCTCTATCTCTCTCTCTCTCTCACACACACACTCCATTTCATATACACGTACATCTTTCATTTTCTGCTCTCACTTTAAGCAAATATTGCCTTTTCACTTTCTCTTCTCTTTCAATTTCTGCTCTCTTCAAAGCATAAAGAAATGTTAAAATTTTTACAGAAATTAACGAACAATCATATGATTCCACATGATCGAATTGACAACTTTGTTTCTTCAAACGAAAGAATGCTATAAGACAACTTACTTTTCACACACACACACATACACACATACACACACACACACACACACACACGCACTCTAGGTAAAACTTCTGTACGAATTGTTATTTCTTGCTGTGTGCATGCGCAAATTTACGGCTCAAATCCAATTGAAGTGACCATTTTCTATTGTGTAATTTGTGTTTATGATGAGCGTATTTAAAAACTGATTTCCGATATAAACTTTAAAGGAAGTTTTCCCCAAAATCTTGTCCTTTACCTCTTCTTTCTAGCATGTCCGAGACGACATTTGTGCCCCCGACCCCTTATTTTTTTCCTAAATTTCTTCCGATTCCTATCTTTGCGATACTGGAGATTTGGTTTTCACCCACAAAACACGTTCTCAATATTTTAATTTTCTCCCTCTTCCATACCAAATTCATTTTTTACTTTAAAATTATTATTCTTGATAATCCATGGAGAAAAAAGCAGAGCTACGAATCTTTAAGAATTTTACCCATCACCTCCTCACTTTCAAAAAGATACAAACTCCCAATGTTTCAATTTCAGCTTTTTGGAAAGCGGGGAAGATTCTTCAGAAATAATGTCGTTTGCTTGTTGTTTCTAGCATGACAGGTTTTCTGGTGGTGGTCTGGTATTTTTTTACGTCTGCTATTTCAGTAGAATTTTACGCATGCATGAAACAGTAGACGAAAGTGAAAGATTGGGAGATTTTAGCTTTTTGAAAGCGAGTAGGTGATGGATGAGCGAGCTGGGGAAAGGGGCATTGAGTGTTTCTTTAAGAAAGATTAAACTATAATATATATATATATGTATATATATGTATGTATATATATTTCCCAGATTCATAATCTCTGTATTTTTTTACGTGGATAACAACAAAAAAAAATTTGGAAAAAAGTTACAAATTAAGAAATTGCGGTGGGGATGGGAGGACATTAAAACTTTGAAAACGTGATTTCTGGACAAAATCGCATTAACCCTTTTTTATACGATGAAACAATACAGTTTCTGATCCTTCTTGAGAACAGAAGGCACTTGCATGCAAACCCATGAAAATTGCACCTTTCCCCTTCACTTTTAACCAAACAATAATTTCCATTATGCCATTAACTACATATCAGTGACGCCGATTCTGCCCATAAGATAAGAGCAAATAATGCAATGTGCTCGTAGGTCATAACACCCGGGCGATACGGGGATGCATTGCCAGTGTATATATATATATATATATATATATATATATATATATATTCAAAGTAAGCAACAAGAATATCTTCGGTATTTTGGTACGATCGTTTCACGCTACATCATTCTATTAAACATTGTAAGTATTACATCAGTTTAAATGTTGAGCAATCATCAGCCATTCATATGTACTGATGGAAAACCTCTATGAATGGCTGATGATTGCCCAACATTTTAAACTGATGTAATACTTACAATGTTTAATAAAATGATGTAGCGTGAAACGATCGTACCAAAATACCGAAGATATTCTTGTTGCTTACTTTGATTATAATCACCCCATGGATTTATATGGATAACAGCGTACAAAATTCGGGTGCATCTGACTTAAGTACCATATTCATTTGAATCTCTATATATATGTGTTGTGTGTGTGTGTGTGTGTGTGTGTGTGTGTGTGTGTGTGTATGTGAGTGTGTGTGTGTGTGTGGAGGCGCAATGGCCCAGTGTTTAGGGCAGCAGACTCGCAGTCGTAGGATCGTGGTTTCGATTCCCAGACCGGGCGTTGTGTGTGTTTATTGAGCGAAAACACCTAAAAAGCTCCACGAGGCTCCGGCAGGGGTGGTGATCCCTGCTGTACTCTTTCACCACTCTTTCTCTCACTCTTCTGTTGGCCTGCCGCTTAGCCAGCGGGGTGGCGTCATTCGAAGGCTAAAAAACAATGCGAACGCATTGTGACCAGCGATGTGTAACAACATCTGATGGTCTGGTCGGTCACGTGATCACGTGATATATATATATATATATATATATATATATATATAGATTCAAATGAATATGGTACTTAAGTCAGATGCACCCGAATTATATGCATGTATGTGTGTGTGCGTGTGTAATGATATGTAAAGGTAAGATCCAAAGATCCAGATGTGGGAAGTGAATAAGTTCCAAGGTGTCTTGGTCCTGATGCGTAGCTGGTGGAATGCCGCTCGTTGATTAATTACTACTTCCGAGATTCTTTTAGCTAAAAAACATAATTCTGAATAAAATGCGTAGGGCATAACACGCTTCGAAATTTGCATGGTTTTGTTTCAACAAGTTTTCGTTTGGATTGAATTTATTTATTCATTTGTGTTGATCATTTTCTTTTCAGTTTTTCATTTTCCTTTTCTTTTCTTTTATTTAATATCTTTGATAATATGATAGGCCACATTCTAAACTAATGTTCAATTTAGTGGTAAGAAATTCTCAACAGAGCTAAACAGCAGAATATCTTTACAGAAGAAACTCCTCCTCAGGTAAGTGTTTCGGTCCTTAACTTCAATTTCCTTTCATTTAATTCTATCTGACGTTTTTGGTGATACGCTAGACCACATTCTAAGGCTCAAGTTGAAATTATTTCATATTTCGTTAAATATTTTCAAAATTGAATAACAGATTTCAAGTATCAAGGAAGTTGATTTTCTGGAAATGAAATTCAATATTTTAACTCAACTTCAAAATGGTTCAGCAGAAACTAGGAAGCAGTATAATACAAACGAAGCAAATGTCGGTATATTTGAAAGATACTAAATAAAAATATTCAGAATCGGTTTCATCGCCGGATTTTCATTAACTTTTTAAAAACACACATCATACACGCGTAGTAACAATTTGGAAACAATGGAAAATGCTCTATATTAGAAAATATAAAACGCAATATCGTGAAAGTACTCTTGTGTGTGTGTTTGTGTGTGTGTGTGTGTGTGTGTGTGTGTGTGTGTGTGTGTGTGTGTGTGTGTGTGTGTGTGTGTGTGTGAGTGTGTGTGTGTGAGCTTATAGGGATATACTATCAGGGAGGCTACCGTGGTGGCTCTCAGTTATGTTCAGGTTATGTTTAAACGCAAAGATTAATATTTAACGTTTATGACTAATGTCAGTTGTCATTCACACTGTAAATTCCTCGGATGGGTAATTCCGTGGGTGATTCCACAAATGGATAGACCATGAAGAAGCTGCATGTGCACTGCCCGTCAACTGTGCAATGAAATAATATGTTGTATAAAATTGTAAAATAAGAGGAAATAAATTTTGAGGATGAACAAGTTTCCATGTTTTATATCGTTATAATTATTGCTAGTATAGGTGCAGGAGTGGCTGCATCGTAAGAAACTTGCTTCCCAACCACATGGTTCCAGGTTCAGTCCCACTATGTGGCACCTTGGGCAAATGACTTTTACTATAGCCTTGGGCCGGAAGCTGAAAAAAGACCGTCGTATAAAGGATATATGTATTTGCATTGAGACCCCTTCGCATCGAAGACCGGTGATTGTTGTGCCTTGACGACGGGAAAAATACACAGAAACCCGGATCCGTGCGTATCACGTCAGGTCGATGATGGGAAGGATGGCTTCCCTTTGCAAATACTGATAGGACACAGAAAGTGTGTCAATAGCCAGCTGGAGAAGATGTTCTCCTGGGGCTACAAGCTACAGTAGCATCCACCCTTAGGGGTTAGCCACATTAAGTGGCAAATATACTTCACATTTATTATATATATATATATATAAATATATATGTGTGTGTGTGTGTGTGGTATTATGTATGTATGTATATATATATATATATATAATATATATATATATATATATATATATATATATATATATATATATATTATATATATATATATATATATATATATATTATATATATTATATATATATTAGATAATATATATATATATATATATATATATATTAGGTACGGTCGTTGTTCGTAGCGTCTGCCTGGACGGGTGGCTCGTCCACGAAAGTCGTAGGTCCCGCAATTGTACGTAGACCCACACCTCGCTCGTGGTGGACGGGTGTTAATGTGTGGGCATGCGGCGATCCATTTCCAATGGCCCAACACCGCACCACACCAATTATAGCCGCACCCGGGGATGGTTAGATGAATCCGGCAAGCGCGCACCCTCCGGTGCAAGGTGGAACCGCCCACTTGAAAATACCGGGGTTTAGGTGAGGTTATGATCCGTGCATCGAGGGATTTGCAGCCGATCCCGCAGGCGGATGGATTCACCCCCTGGACGCGTGGCTTCGTCCCCTTAAAGTCGGGGCCCTGCTTGATCCCTCGCTCGGTCGCTCGAGGACTTGCAGAAAATCGGCGATGGCGCTGCCCACTATAATAACCAGAGCATCCCGATGAGCGCGTAGATTCGGGGTGAGTGGGACCGACCACTATAATACACCGGCGTCCTGGGTTAGATGACCCCTCCGCTGCGGACACGCTCTTAGTCCGTTTCGGTAGGGAAGCTCCACTCCTTGACGGATGGCGCCGTCCACCTTAATACACCGGCACCCCGGGATCCCCTTCGCCTTATGAGAAAGGTTGCTGGGCGTTGGACCAGATTCTGGGGAGGTGGCTGCGGTCACCAAATCTAGGGGTCCTGATGCGCGGCCAATTTGCCCTCGTCCGTCATTGAGGTCCCCTGCGGCGCTTGAGTGGGGTCTGCCTCGAAAGCGGCCTGCACACGGGAGTGGCCTGCATCAAGAGAGAGCTTCCGAGTTCGACCGACCCCTCTTGTGTGCCTCATCTCCTGCACTAGGTTGTCCTGGCGATCGGACATCCTAGAACGCGTGCAAAGGAGGGGGGGCTTGCTAATTGGCGATGGCTAACCTCTCAAGGCGCGATGGCACCGTCCACGGTAAAAAACGAGACCGGCGCTGACTATTCGTGTGCGCCTTAGACTCGGCTTTGGTGTAGCAAGACAACCACCGGAAGGACAGCGTGCGCGTCGATATCGGATGAAGTACGCGTGGGACCGCCCACGTTAAATCAACAGGGAAAGATTGCGAAACATGGAGACTTGTTCATCCTCAAAATTTATTTCCTCTCATTTTACAATTTTATGCAACATATTATTCCATTGCACAGATTACGGGCAGTGCACATGCAACTTATTATTTATGTCAGGTCACTTTCGAGTGCTACTGGTAACATGTAACCCAGTACAACCTGTTGCATGGTCGGGTCGTCGGCGACTAAACCGGCAACCCCACCAAGCTTTCTTGGTGAGGAGGGTCTTTATTGGACACCCTGCGGGGTGAAAAACAAAACCCGTCAAAGGGCGGAAGAACTCTTGAGAGTCAACGGCCATCCAATAAATGCCTTAAGGATGTATCATGTAGGGGAGGGATATAGAAATAATCGGACTGAATACCCGACTGCGGGGTTAAACCATTGGGAGTGAAGGACTCCTAGCCTTTGTTAGGGAATCCTTCTAGGAGAAGGTAACTCAGGTAACTGGGATAACTCCGACATAAAACCTGCAGCTCAGTGGTTACCGATGATGTTGACTTGCTCTTCTTTTCGGATTATGGCTGCTGTTGCACAGCCTTTCCTCACTTAAAAAGAAATCTTCTTGCACAGGCATTGCACGATAACAACATTGATTAAGCTTCGTGCAATGGCCATACTCGATAACGAGGGGGCAGCCACCATATATGTGAGTGTGTGTGTGTGTGTGTGTATATAGTATTAATAAAATAGATGGTGTGCGTAATAGATTTTATTGGGTACAACACATGTTTCGACCCGTTCTGGGCCTCTTCGGGAACATTAGTAATAAGTCTCTCTAGAGATTTCTTGAGTCGGCTAACGTACCGCTATATGTCCAGCAAATTCGAGAATGAACAAAAACAGAGAAAAATTATTGAAACGCAAAAAATTCAAATATGAACGTGGAAAGTATACATTCCAGTTTAGAGAAAATGATGTGATGAGCCTTTGCTGTTGTAACTGTTCAGAGAAAGAAAAGGAAGTAGAAGTTGAAAGGAATATAATAAGTATTATCGAAACATGTGTTGTACCCAATAAAATAATAAAATCGATTACACATTCCATCTATTTTACTAATAATGTTACCCCAACCGCCACTACGAAGTTCCTGCAATAAATCTACGGATAACAACAGGGAATCGAAACGGTGCCGGTGCTTAACTCATCATCCATTTATACATTTTCCATCATTTCTCTATTATATATACACACACACACACACACACACACACCACACACACACACACACATACATAAATATATAATATATATATATATATATATATATATATATAAACAGGATCTTGCAGGTAAATTGAGACAATTTTTACAATGCATAAAACTGCTTATAAATACTAAAATAATGGTAGTAGGAAGATATAATTTTAAAGTAACATTTATTGCAACTAAAACATCTATTACGCAATATGGCCGCCCTTTTGGGTAATTACTGCCTCCACACGAGAATGAAATTTTTTTGCAGCTGCCACAACCTCCGCGTTTTTGATTTTGCGCGTCGCACGGACGATGCAGGTCTTCAAACTGTTGAGGTTTGAGTGTGGTGAAGCATTGGTCCTTGCTTTAAGTACACCCCATAAAAAGTAATCGAGAAGGTTGAGATGTGGGCTATTACTGGGCCAGATGTTGGCCCTCACAAAAAATGATACCTTCTCACCAAAGGAAGGCCTATGTTGCTTTTAACCCATAGCGTGGTGTAGAATCTTAAATAAGCACCACATTGTCAAGCCCAAACTTCAGCTCCATCCAAGGTAACAGAGAGTTCTTCAGGATGTCCAGATACTCCTTTGCACAAGATTTAATGAAGTGTGAATCCATGACACTTCCATCACTCGCCACGGCTTCAAATGCCATCACAGAGGCAGGATTCTTAGTCTCAAACACAGTGGAGACGTCAAAAGAATTGTATACAATCACTCGAGAATCTCTCCAATTCACCTTAGCGTCCACAAACACGAGACTTTTTCTTGCACCTTGATGCTTCATGAATGACAGAAACTTTGGGCATCTCTCGGCTCTGATTGCTTTGGCTTTGGCTGTTAGGAGGTGACCGCATCGTGGAACATAGCTAGTCATGCCCAGGCTCCAGTTCACGGCTCTGGACACCGTGAAAAGGAACACGTTGCGTTTCTTTGCACGAGTTGTCGTGGAGGTAGATGGGTTGGCTTCAATCGAGCGTTTGAGACGGCGTGAAACTTTGGATTGCGTTTCGAATCACTTCGAGTCTTTTGTTCTTACCTGTCAACCTTTCCCTCTTCTTTAAATCGTTTATAGACATAATAAACTGTTGCTTTTGACAGTTTCGTCAACTAAAGAATTCTATTGGCAGTGTGCCCGGCGCACACCAAAACAATAATGGCGGAACGATTATGTTGTTCCATGTCTTTCTGTTGTTGAATCAGTTCACTATTTACCTGAGAAATAAAGAGGAAGATTAGGTTTTCAAGGCAAGAAAGGTTTTGTCAAAAACTAAAATGCTAAACCTAGTAAGTCAACTGCTTAAAACTGGTCTCAATTAATCTGCAAGACCCTGTATGTGTGTGTGTGTATATATATATATATAATAAAATAAATAAATGAAGCCTTTTTTTTAAAGCCTAGCCAGGCTCATGGGCCCGGGTTCCCGGTTTCTATGGCGTATGTGTTCCCCAGCTGTACGGGACGCCAATCCATCGCAGCATTACTTATTTTTGCCGGCTGAGTGGACTGGAATAACGTGAAATGAAGTGTTTTGCTCAAGATCACAACGCGTCGTCCGTTCCAGGAATCGAAACCACAATCTTACGATCATGGTGCTGACACCCTAACCACTAAGCTACGCGCCTCGACATGTATATATATACATATATATGTGTGTACGTATGTATGTATATATACGTTTGTATGTATATATACGTATGTATGTATGTATGTATGTATGTATGTATGTATGTATGTATGTATGTATGTATGTATGTATGTATGTATGTATGTATGTATGTATATATGCATGTATTTGCGTGTGTTTGTGTCTGCTTGTCTCCCTACCATCGCTTGACAACAGAGGAGACCTGTAGAATAAGTACTAGGCTTACAAAGAATAAGTCCTCAGATCGATCTGTTCGACTAAAACCCGTTGAGGTGGTGCTCCATCACGGCCGCAGTCTAATGACTGTAACAAGTAACAGAGTAACAGACTAAATATATACATATATGATATGAACTCTCCCGTCGGTTTCAACATATGAGGCTCTGGCAACATACTCTTTCTTTGTCAGTCATAATGCTAATGTCGAATGTGACATTTAAGTCCACCCAATGATTTGCAAAGAAGGCCACAGATCCTGCAAGTATGAGGATCACAGGTCAGTGCAGGTGGTATATTTTCACCCGCTTTTCTCCTTTGCCTTGCACCATGAATCCTGTTAATGCTGGTTGCAACAAAGGTCCTAATACCATTTTCACACAACGATCCCCATTTTGTCCGTTCCAAGGCTGTTCACTCAAAGGTGTTGTGAGCAATCTTCAGTTCTAAGAGGTCACTCTTTAGCTTGTCCTTATATCTGAGCCATGATCAACCAACATTCCTGTGCCCACTCTCAGGCTGGCTGTACATGAGGACTGTGGGTATTCTTCGGACACTCATTCAAGAGAGTAGTAAGAATGGCTACTTTATAGACCTTTACTTTGCTACCAAGTTTGATGCCCCTTTCATTCCATAGGCGTTGACGGTGTTTGCCAAATGCGTTGGTTGCCTTTGCAAGACAGTTAACGATTTCATCATCAAGGGAAGCACTCAATTTCACTATACTACCAAGATATGTAAATGACTTCACATAATTTAAGCTATTCCCATCAACCTGTATAGGAGTGTCAGGAGAATTGTGAACCGCTAGCCTCTGCTTGACACCTCAAATTTGTTTAGGAGTAGAGCAAGGTTGGTGGATTACTTCTGTCTTCTTTATACTGATGGCCAAACCAAAGGCTTTACATGCAGAAGAAAACCGGTATAGAAGTTCCTGAGCTTCCTTTAAAGAGGTTGCTACTAGTGCAGCAGCATCTGCAAAAAGTTGATGACGAATGATAATGGTGCGTAGCAGTGTTCTGACTTCGAAATGCTGATGATTGAATAGTCCACCACTTGTTCGAAACTGGAATTTGACACCACATTGTATGCCACCAAAAGCATACCTCAGCATCACTGAAAAGAAGAGTGCAAACAAAACAGGGGTCATAACACAACCTTGTTTTGTGCGTTTGTGACATTGACGGAAACCGAAAATTCACCACCGGACACAACAGCTTTTATTCTCTTATGAAAGGAGATAATAACATTCAACATCTTGTCAGGTATACCAAGCTTTGTCAGAACTTTCCATAGTTCTTGCTGGTGTCGAAGGCCTTAGTAAGATCAACTAATACCATGAAGAACTCTTGATTTTTCTCACATACCTTCTCCATGACCTGTCGAGGGGAAAAGATCATGTCGATAGTGCCACGATCACAACGAAATCCACAATGTGATTCTGGATAGATATAATTTACAACGTGTTTAATAATCTCGTCAAGAATGAGTCGAGCAAAAATCTTACCAGCGACAGACAAAAAAGTGATATCCCACGATGATTATCACAGACACCTCTCTTCAACACCGTGCTCTTCAGAACCATACACTTTCTGTCTTCTTGGAGTTCAGCAGCCTTGAAAGACCACCAAGTCTCCTTCATCTGTCTTTGGATTTGGCCTCTGCATTTCTTATAAGCATTCTCTTTTCTGGATGTGATCTTATCATTTATCCATGTTTTATGGGGGCTGTACATTTTGTCTGAACAGGAAGCCCAAGAACCTCTACAGGTGCAGAGTGCGTTGCATCACGCAGAGCCTTCCAAGATAATTCTGTGTCATCATTGATATCAACACTGTTGAGTGCAGTTTCCAACTTGATAGAGAGCTCAGTCTGCTTTTCGGTAGTTTTCAAAGGCAGAACATTGATGCGCTTAGGCGCTGATGACTTGTAGTCTTGTGTGTTCCAGATGGGGCATAGGGGGGGGGGCATAGCCTTGCTACGGAGAAGAAAATGGTCAGAGAGATAGCAAGTGTGACGAAAGGAATGTGTAATGTTAAAGTCCCTAATATCTCGCTTCTTAGTGATAACATGGTCCATGAGGCACCAATCCTTAGATCCAGGATGTCTTGCAATAATTTCGCTGTTGAAATATATATATATATATATAGGCGCAGGAGTGGCTGTGTGGTAAATAGCTTGCTAACCAACCACATGGTTCCGGGTTCAGTCCCACTGCGTGGCACCTTGGCCAAGTGTCTTCTACTATAGCCTCGGGCCGACCAATCCTTGTGGTGGATTTGGTAGACGGAAACTGAAAGAAGCCCTGTCGTATATATGTATATATATATATATATATATGTGTGTGTTTGTTGTGTGTCTGTGTTTGTCCCCCTAGCATTGCTTTTACAATCGATGCTGGGTGTTTTACGTCCCCGTCACTAGCGGTTCGGCAAAAGAGCCGATAGAATAAGTACTGGGCTTACAAAGAATAAGTCCCGGGGTCGATTTGCTCGACTAAAGGTGGTGCTCCAGCATGGCCACAGTCAAATGACTGAAACAAGTAAAAGAGTAAAAAGAGTATATATATATAATATATATATATATATGATCCGTCCTTGTTTTCTTTGTATCGTCTATCTGGATGTTTTGCGTTCTTGTCCACATTTTGTATTTGTATACATACATACATACATACATACATACATATATATAGATATATATATATATATATATATATATATATATATATATATATATATATAATTAATATATATATATATATATCATCTCATCATCATCATTGTCGACCGTGGTCGAGACAATGGAATTTACTACGTTACGCCAGACTTCACGGTCCATCATAGCATATATATATATATATTATATATATACATACATACATACATACATACATACATACATACATACATACATACATACATACATACATACATACATACATACATACATATATACTGGCATACGTACACTTTGGTCTCTTATATGTAAGTATATATTTATCTGAATCTTGTACGACTCTATTCTTTTATTCCTTCTTTCTTTTATTCTTTCCTTCTTTCTATCAGCCCTTTCACGCTTACTCCGTTCATTCCACTCTTTGTTCTTTTGTTCCCCCTCTCTCACATTTCCTTGCTTTCTCTTCGTGCCCACTTTCCCTCCTCTTTTCACTTCACTGTCTCCCTGTCATTTTTCTCGCCCCTCCTTATTTCTTCTGTCCCTCTGCCTCTACCTCTCTCTCATCTCTCCCCACATGACCGGTGTTCGGCCAAGACTGACCTTTTTTTCTTGGTTCGGCCGCTATCCGTGCAACATCTATATTCTTCCCTGTACCTGTGAAATCTTGTATCCCTGCCGTAAGGCTCTACTTCTACACACACCAGCTTAATTTAATTCGTCCCAAGTCGAATTGAAAGGGTTATTTCCCTTGGTAGTTATTTCCAGGAGGGAATGGGTTATTTCCCTTGCAAGCTTAAAAATAATTACTCACGCCCAAAACGTTATTCCTCCCGCCGTTTACCCGAACATTTTGTCGAAATCAATTTATACTTAAAACCTCCCCAGACACATAAGCAATATGCGTGCGAAGTTTAAGAAAAAATCGGTCGAGTAGTTTTGGCACAAAACGAGGACATAGCGATAGACACACACACACACAAACACACACACACACACACACACACACACACCACACACACAAACACACACACACACACACACACACACACACACACACACACACACACACAAACACACACACATTTTCAGTTTTAATATGTAAGATATAAGTAAAATGTTGTGTCTGTATGTGCATATGTACGTGTGTAAGTATGTATGTATGAATGTATGTGTGTATGCATGTATATGTGTATGTATGTGTGTATGTATCTATGTATGTATATGTCTATGTATGTACGTGTGTATGTGTGTAAGCATATGTGTGTGTAAGCATGTATGTACGTATGTTATGTATGTATGTATGTATGTATGTATGTATGTATGTATGTATGTATGTATGTATGTATGTATGTATGTGGATATCTTGCTTTGCCTTGTTTCTGTATCATGTAATTAGAGTGAAGAGTCTGTAAAGTGTTTTGCAAGCCTTACTGTGGAGCCGCGGGTGATAACCTGGATGAATCCGACTGTGGGTGCTATAACCTTATGCGCAGGCATTACCGATATTTTGCATGAGCAATGGTCAGTGATAGTCTTCCTTGGTCACGAATGCACAACCAATATATATATATTACGTTTATATATTTGTTTTGCAAGATTTTTTATGTGAAATCGTGTGTTGAAACAGATATTGTTGTATTTAGGAATGGTCATTTTGCCAGTTTAGCCAATAAAAACACACGCACTATATATTTGGTGTTACTTTGCTTCAGCGTTATTTATTTTTTACATTAATCTTAATTTTATTTCGGCCAGAGTTCTTTCGTCACACTTCTGTGACCTCATCAGTGGTCCTTTGCTTTCTTCTTTCTTATTTGTGTGTCATGGAACACTATTGAAAGGACTAAGAAGAAAATAGGGAAGGCCAACTCTTGGTATGATAGCCACAAATACCAGAGTGTTATGTTCGTCGACACCACCCCTAGAGGCGAACTGGCGTACCGCTTTAAAAGGGCCCTAGACAAACGTAAGCTAAGGATTAAAGTTGTTGAAAGACCAGGCAACCCTATCAAATCCCTAATCGGTAGAACCTACCCTTTTAGTAGAACCCACTGTACGGATAGGAACTGTACTGTGTGTAGATTTAGCCCACAAACAAACTGTAAAGCCAGAAATGTAGTCAATAGTATAAGATGTATAGAGGGACGATGCAGTAACAAGACAACGACATACGTAGGGGGAACGGCACGGAGCATAGGAAAGCGGGTAAATGAAACATGGGAGAGAACTTAGGAAGGAAAGAACTCATCGCGTCTGTACCAACACGCCGAGCAGGACACGGGGCTCACTCAACAACATAGAAGTTAAAATCTTGTCCACACTAGAACAGACGCAACAATCAGACACTTACGGAAGCTACACACATAATAGAAGATAAACCTAGCCTGAATAGGAACTGGAATGGAACACTAGCACACACCACAGCATATGACAGAAGGGATCCCCATAACTGGTAACAATATAAACAAAACTAAAACATAATAAATACACAGATAATAAAACAAATGGAAGTAAATAACTATATACATTAAAAAAAATCAAAAAACACAGCAAAAAGAAAATAATAATAATAATAATAATAATAATAATAATAATAATAATGATAATAATAATAATAATAATAATAATAATAATAATAATATAATAATAATAATAATAATAATAATAAGTAGGTGTAAACACATGAAGAAAATAAAAATAAACAAAAACAAATTACACGAACGTATATAAACAGGAGATACAAATATTACAGACACTTCCCATATATATATATATATGTGTGTGTGTGTGTGTGTGTGTGTGTGTGATGGCCTTCCACTCGAGACCAAGGAAGACCATTGCTGACCTTCAGGAACATTGTGCGCTCTAGGATATAGGTGAAAAAACGCAGCACATATCGACCAGAGATCAGCAATGCCTATGCATAGTTTTAGGTCCAATAATGCTTGCACGACACCTCATAGACCCTCTCTACCCGATTGACATTATCCAGAGAGAAGCCAGAGCGAGATGTCTGCTGCCAATATGAGTCGTAGGCTCGGGGAAGTGTGAGCGCCCTGATCTCTTGCACAAACCAAAGATACCCAAAATGTTCAATGCCATTCCCTGCACATCTGGTATTATATCAGAGTGACCTTCTCCAAGAGATATGTTTCAACAGAAGCTGAGGGGTACCTCCCTCCCAGTGGTCTTCCAGCACGTTGGACACCATCCCGGAATTTCTGTGTACCTGTGCTATTGCTAGATAGCCGTTGAACCTGCACTAGGTTCATCTGACCTTTCAGCAGGTCTTGTTTTTAATCCTGCTGGGTTTCGCGCAACCCTCCTCACCAGGGTAGCCTGGTAGGGGTACCGACAACCCGACCATGCAGCAGGTTGCACTAGATTATATACACACACACACACACACACACACACACCCACACACCACACACCGAATAAGCACATAAATACAAAACAAGGTGGAAAAAATAGTACACAACAACTGAAGGTAGAGTGATTTTTTTTTGTTAATGCTGCAAGAACATCCAAAAAGCTGTGACTCAGAGTTTCACGTGTCCGTTCGTCGGACAATTGTGATCAAGTGTCTTGATCACAACCGTTCGACGAACGGAAACGTGAAACTCTGAGTCACTGTTTTTTGTGATGTTTTTTGCAGCATTAACAAAACAAAAGTATATATATATATATATATATAATATTTTTAAAAAAATATATATATATATATATGATGGCTGCCTACTCATGACAAAAGTAGACCTTACCAATGCCCATCCAATGGTCAATGATGGTCACGTATGTAGGTAGGTAGGTAAGTAGGTAGGGAGGGAAGTAGGCAGGTGGGTGGGCAGGTAAGGGCATTTTCACACGAAAGTATTTCTTGAATTCAGCGGCCATAAAATATATAAGGGCACGTGACATCGTATCAGCGGAATGACAGAGAGGAAGTCGTCAAAGAATTTAACAGTTCATATTCTCCCCTGGCGTTAAACCAAAGTTATACGGAAAGAGTCGAAAGCCAGAGGAATACAAATACCTCCAATTTGTTTGCAAAATGTTTAAGTTACAAAAATTAACATTAAAATTAGAATTTAAAATTAACTGAGAGAAACAGGCTGTTATAGTAATTAAAAGATTAAATGCCACGTAATCATGAATGTATGTTATGGGGGCGCATACAATTCAGTGTGTGTGTGTGTGTGTGAGCGATGGTTGCGCACACTGGCGTGAAAACTGCGGCTCGTCGACCACGACTGACAAGTGGTATTTATTATATCCGAATTTCAGAGACACACCCTTGTAATTCGCGACACAAGAAATTAACCCATTAATTGGCCTGTTGGAAAATTGTAATCCGCGATACGTTATATGCAGAGTAACAATGCTACAAATGGTTTCATGCGGACAATTCAGCAATTTTTCAAGAATCACGATCAAGGATGCTGGTAATTTCAACATGGAGGCTGATATTACCAGCCTCCATAATGGAACGCTCGGAAATCACGAGAAGATGAAAGGCAAAGTCGACCTCGGCGGAATTTGAACTCAGAACGTAAAGATGAACGAAATGCTGCATTTCGCCCAACGCGGTAACGATTCTTTTCTACTCTAGGCACAAGGCTCAATTTTTTTTTATTTTTTTGTGGGGGGTGGCAGTTGATTAGATCCACCCTAGTATGAAAGTGGTACTTAATTTATCGACCCCGAAAGGATAAAAAGGCAAAGTCGGCCTAAGTTAAGTTAGTTAAGTTAATTTTTTGGCTCAAAAAGCAAAAAGCAAGGCCATGTAGGGGGACATGGAGTTATGTCATGCAAAGAGTTCAGGCCATTTCTGGTCAAGAGAGACTTTGAACCGAGCGGTCGTCGGCATCTTCACCATCTCGTCCGGCAGCTTATTCCACGGATCCGCAACCCGGCCTCAGCGGAATATGAACTCAGAACGTAACGGTAGACGAAACACCACTAAGCATTTCGCCCGACTTGCTCGCCTTGAGGTGTGTATATATATCAACAGGAGAAGACGCACAGGCATGGGTGTTGGGTTGAGAAGCTCGGTTTGCAATCATGTGGTTCCAGTTCAGTTCCACTACGTAGCACCTTGAGCCAGTTTCTTCTCTTACAGCTCCGGACCGACCAGCGCCTTGTGAGTGAACTTGGCAACAACGGAAACTGAATGGAAATCTGGTGTGTTGTGTGTGTGTGTGTGGTGTGTGTGTGTGTGGTGTTGTGTGTGTGTGTTGTGTGTGTGTGTGTTGTGTGTGGTGTGTGTGTGTGTGTGGTGTGTGTGTGTGTGTGTTGGTTTCTCACACAATCGCTTAACAACCAGTATTGGTATTTTACGTCTCCGTAACCTATCAGTTCGACAAAAGACACCGATAGAATAAGTACATGTCTTAAAAATCTGTGCCGGGGGTCGAATTGAGGTGCCCCAGCATGGCTGCAGCTGAATGACTTTAACAAGTAATATATATATAATATATATATTATATACACACCACGCACAACACACACACATACAAACGCGCACACACTCACACATTCGTAGATACACATATATATATATATATATATATATAATATATATATTATATATATATATATATATACATACATACATATACATATATTTATAAACATACATACATAAATACATACATACATACATACACACACACACACACACAGTCGAAGGAAAACCCCAAATTTTAAATAAATTGAATTAACCTCCTGTCGTCTGGCGAATAACTTGGTTAGAAGTATTTCATTTACACAACTTGCTGATTAACAGCTACGATGAAACAAAGATGCAGCTATGCGAAATGTGTAAAACGTCATAGGATTCAATGGTTTACTGGAATATCTCATTGTCTGTAAAAGATTTTTTTTGTTTTCCGCCTGTCTTTCAGCTTTAGCGTAATTCATTGTAAGAAAATACCATAAAATAATTTCCTTTCTTTCTACTCTAAGTACAAATCCCGAAATTTTGGGTGAGAGGGTCAGTCGATTAGATCGACTCCAGTACGCAACTAGTACTTAATTTATCGACCCCGAAAGGATGAAAGATAAAGTCGGAATTTGAACTCAGAACGTAAAGACAGACGAAATACCGCTTAGTATTTCGCCCGACGTGCTAACGTTTCTGCCAAGCTCGCCGCCTTATATTCTTTTTGGGGGAAGGGGCCAATCGATTAGATCGACCCCAGTATGCAATTGGTACTTAATTTATCGACCCCGAAAGGATGAAAGG
The DNA here is from genome assembly GCF_006345805.1 of Octopus sinensis. NCBI lineage: Eukaryota > Metazoa > Mollusca > Cephalopoda > Octopoda > Octopodidae > Octopus > Octopus sinensis. The sequence continues at coordinate 17,352 of NW_021836354.1, forward strand.
CAAGTCGATCTCGGCGTGATTTGAACTCAGAACGTAGCGGCAGACGAAATAACTATTTCTTTACTACCCACAAGGGGCTAAACACAGTGAGGACAAACAAGGACAGACAAACGGATTAATTCGATTACATCGACCCCAGTGCATAACTGGTACTTATTTAATCGACCCCGAAAGAATGAAAGGCAAAGTCGACCTCGGCGGAATTTGAACCCAGGACGTAGCGACGGACGAAATACCTATTTCTTTACTACCCACAAGGGGCTAAACACAGAAGGGACAAACAGGGACAGACATAGGTATTAAGTCGATTACATCAATCCCAGTGTGTTACTGGTACTTAATTTATCGACCCCGAAAGGATGAAAGGCAAAGTCGATCTCGGCGGAATTTGAACCCAGGACGTACGCGACGAATAACGACCGCTAATCATTTCGCCCGGAATGCTAACGATACTGCCAGCTCGCCACCTGAAATAATTTCCTTTCTAGCAAAACAGTTTCCTTTTATTTTCAAATGGCGAAAGAGCAACGAAATAGTTTTGGTTTCCTCTCCTGATTTGTTTGGCTTTTTTTTTTTCATCTACAAAGGCTACTAGAATGTGGCGAGTTAATGAGAAAATCAAAGACAGGTTATTTGATCCTCCTAAATGTAAACTGGAAAGAGGTCTCATCTAGAGAAGTCCTTTGTTTCCACGAAACAATTTGATAGGTAACCATACTTATACTTTACAAAACATTTGGTGTTTATTTAAGAATATGTCAACCGTCACAAATTACGGATTTACCGTCTTCTTATTTAAACTAATTCTCGACCATCTGTGATTTACGTACATTGGAAACATACAACGTCTATTGACAATGCGCTCACAAACACATTTTACGCACACACACACACATACACACACATACATACACATACACACACACACCCACGCACGCACACACACATATGTACATGTATTGACACACTCACATACACACACACATACAAACATACATACATACATATATATATATACATACATACATACATCAATTTACAGAAGTAGTGCGTAGCAGCTTCGTGTGAGTAAAAATTGTAACGTAAGCCTTGTGAGTGGGTGTTTCAGAATAATAAAAAAACAAGCAATTTAACTTTGTAAAGAGTAAACAAAGTACTTAAACCCCAGATTCTCTCTCTCTCTCTCTCTCGCTCTCTCTCTCCTCTCTCTCTCTCTCTCCTCTCTCCTCCTCTCCTCTCCTCTATCTCTCTCGCCTCCTCTCACCTTCTCTCTCTCTCTCTCTCTCTCTCTCTTTCTTTCTCTTCTCTCTGTGACCAGGAAAGGGGGATTTATTTGGCTAGTTTCAAAGTTTATTACCCCCTCACCAAGAACTGCATACTCACTTGTGTTCACAAAAAGTATGTTAGCTGTTTATATACTTACTAGCATACCCGTGTCGTCAAGAATGACGACAACTCTATTATTGATAAAAAGAAATGGTGCATTGGTAAATGTCAGCATCAATGATCTCACTATCTCTCCCGACTCACACAAAGAATGCTACAAGTACCTTGGCATTGATGAAAATATATCATACCAAGGTACCGTGAATAAAGGTAGAGTGACCCAAGAATATTACACCAGATTAAGTAAAATATGGCTATCTGAACTCTCCTCTTATAGCAAGACAGTGTCCTACAGTGCATTTTCAGTACCAGTGCAGACTCCAATATTTGAGATACTTGACTGGTCTGTAGAAGAAATCCGCTCCAGAGACATGATTCTAACATAGTGTCGTTCAGAGAGCAGCTGCTAAACAACAGCAGCAAAAATAAATACATCAACTTAGTGTTGAAGCGTGAAGAGAACAATATCCTACGTGTTGGAAGCGAGGTCCTCATGAAGCGCTCTCTTCCTGATAATCTCCCATACGACTCCAAACTAGCCGGACTAGCATACTTCAAAAACCGGGAGGTGAAACACTCGGCATACCAAAAAAAAAAGACTCTGCATGGGTATGCTTCTCGAAGACTTGAAGAAGATAGTAATATTGACATGGCACGAAACTTCTCATGGATTTGTGACACTTTGGAGGTTATGCATTTGCAATCTAGGAACAGGAGGTTGCTACAAAAATTCCTGTTCAACACTGAAGTCATTGGAGTTCCAAGTTACAACCGTAAATGTAGATGATGTCATATTTCTGTGTAAGATATCACACATATGATTAGCAGCTGCCCAAAAATGCCATCGAGGCACCACCTCCCTATGCGACATGACGTTCTCGCAAAAACAATATACAATGCCATTCGGGTAAAAGACTGCCCTGGAATAAATATAGAGAATCCGTCCATTGTTGAATGTGTACACATCTATCAGCACAAGGAATACTGGTCGAACATCCCCATCAAAACATGTCAAATGTAAGGATAACAAGCTGGTTATTGTGGGACAGACAAGAAAAAGCATGTACCGCCATAAAGGTCAGCGGTCCTACTGCTGTGAAAAGCTCTTTGAAAATCAAAGAGAAAAGAGATAATTATGGACAACTGCTTCGAAACCTTCAGCTTCTATATCCGGATCACAAATTTACCAATAATTAATTGGAACACTTGATTTTGTAAGTAAATGCCGAACTGTAAGTCTGGATAATCTTGGATTTTCAGAAAAAGAAATCAACCACCTGATTCGCACATTATAAATACAATCTGTAAATGGAACAGTAAAACTATGCAAGACTTTTTTCAAGTTCAAATTGTGACGTTGTCTTCATTATCCACATTCCAATAATGAAGCTTTGTTAGAAACCAGCACCTTCCACAGAGGAAGATTTAAATGATTAAATACATAAAAGACAGACAGACATACATACACGTGCAAACATACATCCTTATATACTTACATACAGACTTAATATATATAATATATATATATATATATATATATAATATATATATATATATATACATACACCCACATACATACATACATACACACAAACATATATCGGGCTTCTTTCAGGTTCTATCTACCAAACCTATTCACAGAAATTTGGTTGGAACTGGGCTACAGTAGAGGACACTTGCTTGAAGTATCTATCCACGCCTGTACATGTATGCGCGTGTTTGTGTGTCTGTGTTAAATTTTATTTGTTTCAGTCATTAGACTGCGGCCATGCTGGTGCACATCCTTCACATTTTTGTGGAACGAATGAACTCAAACTTGGCACTTATTCTAGCAGATTCATTTTGCCTAACCGATTAGTAATGGGGGCGTAAACAAACCAATACCTGTTGTCAAGAATTACACACCACACACAACACACACACACACACACCACCACACACACAACACACACATATATATATATATATATATATATAGATATATATATATATATATATATATATGTGTGTGTGTGTGTGTGTGTGTATATTATATATATGTATATATGGTACATTATAAAAAGGGTAAGTTTTTCATTTTCTCTCCGCAGACTGAAAAAATGATGAACACCTTATCGACAGCCTCCAGAGAAACAACACCAAGCTGTTTATATACTCAACAGATGCAGCAGTTACTCTATGAGGAGTCCCTAATTGGCATATCGAAAGTGTTTAACACTCTATAACATAGCAGCAGCCTGCCAACGAGGATCTTAGTCCACACCGTATCAAAGTAAAATGTAATATATATGTAACATATGGTATAATTATATATATCTGTGTGTGTGTGTGTGTGTGTGTGTGTGTGTGTGTGTATACGACGGGTTTCTTTCAGTTTCCGCCTACCAAATCCGCTCACAGGGCTTTGGTATCCACAACGCTATTGTAGACGACACATAAAGTGTCGAGCAGTGAGACTGAATCCACAACCGTGACGATTGATAGCAAACATTTTACTAGACAGTCATATACATACACACATGCACACACACACATATATGCACGCGTACACTGTCTCCCACCACCACCATTTTGCTTCTTTCGGATTGCTTTTTCGTTTTCCGGTTTTTTAACCTTCCACTTTTCTCTATACACTTCCTTCTCACCTTCTCACATTTCTTCTTTCATTCAATTTTTAGTTCATTATTTACATTATTTACATTTGACGGATGTTTATCTTCCTCTTATTTGTTAACACAACGTTTCGGCTGATATACCCTCCAGCATTCATCAGGTGTCTTGGGGGAAATTTCGAACCTGGGTTCTCATTCCTAAAGTATTTTTAGATTCTTTTATTATTATTATTATTTTATTATTATTATATTATTATTATTATTATTATTATTATTATTATTATTATTATATTATTATTATTTTATTATTATTATTATTATTATGATGATGATGTGATGATGATGAGGATTATTATTATTATTTTCCTTTCTTCAAATTTTCTTCCGTTTCTCGCCGAGTGTTTTCCGTACACCTAGGGCAGAGAAGCTCATTGTATGCATTCCCAGATTACACACGCAAATTCAAAGGTAAAATATGTATTTAAAATAAATAAATTCATGAATGGATGTTATTTTCACAGCGATAGTGCTCTTCTTGGTACATGAGCCGTTCCAATTAACAGGATTTTTTGCACTTCCTGTAGGGATGGTAAGCCTGGTGTCATTTTCAAATAGGTTTCAGTACCTTTTTTTCATCATTCCTAGAGATCCTACAATCATTGGTACTGCAGTCGCCTTGAGATGCCACATTTTTTCAATTTTTATTAGCAAGTCTTTATATTTACTGATCTTGTCAAATTCTTTCGCCGCTATATTGTGATCGCAAGGAATACTCATGTCAATTAATAAACACACCTTTTTTGTCTGATCTTTTTATAATATTATCCGTTTATAAGTTTAACCGGTTTATTGTTGTTGTTGTTGTTATTCCGGTCACGCCTAAGGTATTTTTAGATTCTTTTATTATTATTATTATTATTTATATATATAATAGATATATATATATATATATATAATATATATATATATATATATATAGTATACTAAAGTGGAGCATAACAAAAGTGAGCTACCCATGTGGTCATTTTTCGCTTACTAGATGCTTAAAGTGGTCGTGAAATGTTCAAAAACTAATAGGCCTTAAATCACACAATTTCTGTTTTCTTTTTTTTTTTTTTTTTTGTGCATAATCATTATGAAGTACCGGTGTA